>NW_003546264.1:268362-299033 GCF_000090795.2 Amphimedon queenslandica | reverse complement strand
CACCACAAGCCACTGGAGATATTCTGTGAAACATGTGATACTGTCATTTGTCAACACTGCACAGTTCGAATACACAAAGACCATGAGTATGATTTAGTCAATGACAGTTACACTAAACACTGTCAGGTATTGGAGACCTGCTTAGAACCGGTTAAAGAAAAAATGAAAGAACTCAAGGAAGTTAAATCTGCTCTAACAGAAACAGAGGGAGAGGTCAGAGAGAGAGGAGAAGGAATATTAAAAGAGATAAATGAAATGGTAGAGGAAATGATTGCTGTTCTTCGTCAGTCAGAGAGGAAACTGACTGAGCAGGCAAAGAGGGTCACTAATGCTAAACTAAAGGTGCTGTCAGAGCAAATGAAATCAGCAGAAATGAGTTTGAGTGTTCTGGAGGATGTTGAGGATTATGTGGAACAGAGTCTGAAGATAGGCAGTCCTCAACAAGTCCTGAGGTCTAAGAAACAGATGATGGAGCGTATGAGTGAACTTACTGCAGGGATCAATGTGGAGGAGTTACATCCAAAGGAAAAGGCCGACTTTGTATTGAGTAAAGATATCAAATCACTACATCACATTGGAGATGTGATTGTACTACCACAATGTAAAGTGAAGGTTAATCATTTTGAACACCTTCAACAAGAGAAGCAAATTTCATTTTCACTATCAATGGAGGCACCAGATTCATCTATTTTGTCTGTTCCCCTCTCTTCTCTGAGGTGTAGTCTAGTACCAGTTGGTAAAGGTGATCAACCCATTCACACTACAGTCACTACCACCAGCACTGATCCTGGAGTGTATAGGATACAGTGTAACCCTTCAACATGTGGTACTCATACAGTAAAAGTACAAGTATATGATGTACACCTTGAGGATACCTCACTAGTCATCCCTTTCAATCCTTACCTTGATAACATCACTCCAGTACGTACTACAACTGAGCTTAAGGCTCCCTGTGGAGTTGCTGTAAGTGATGATAATCATGTTATAATAACTGAGCGTGATGGTAACTGTGTAACAATACTGGATAGAGAAGGAAAGAAAGTGAAATCATTAGGAGGGGAAGGAGGAAGTGGTAATGTCAAGTTTTCTAATCCTCGTGGTGTAGCTATTACTCCAGACAAATTCATTCTTGTATCTGATGATCACAGGATCCAGAAGATAAGCATGGATGGAGACCTTATAGCATCAGTTGGTGAGGAGGGCAGTGAACTACTACAATTCAGTACTCCTGCTGGTATAGCCATTTCTCCTATAACAGGACAGGTTTATATTGCTGATAGTGGTAATCATCGTATACAAGTCTTGAATCCTGATCTAACCTTCTTTCATTCATTTGGTAGTGAAGGATCAGCTAATAGACAGTTTAATATTCCAACAGACATTGCTATTGACAGTCAAGGATTAGTGTATGTTACTGATCAGGGTAATCATCGCATTCAGAAGTTCTCTCCAGATGGAAAGTTTGTGGGTCAGTTTGGTACTGAAGGATCTGGTCCTGGACAGCTTAGTAGTCCATTAGGTATAGCAATAGACACTGCAGCTACTGGTCTAGTGTATGTTAGTGAAGAGGACAATAATCGTATATCAGTCTTCACTAGTGATGGTGTGTTTGTTAGTAAGTTTGAAGATGACTTGAAGCCAGCATTATTGACATTTGATAAAGATGGATTCTTGTATGTTTGTGATTACAGTAATGGCAAAATGCATAAGTGTTGATTATTATTAATTATTAGGTTAATTTTTTATTTTAACCTTTTATGTAATTGAGTTGTAAAAATTACAATTAACCATAAGGGTGTGGGGCCAGTTGTCAAGGTAACCATAATAATATAAGATCACAACACAGCTATGCCAATGTACATGCAATATATTAAACCAATTCGCCAAGGCCAATTGCAAATCAAACATTGACTACACCCACAAAATAATAGATAAACCACTAGCCATGAAGAGTAAGATGACAAGATTGGGCATTTGAGTACATGTAATTTGTAACAGTCACTCACTCACTGACTTTATGAGCATACAAACATTTACAAGCACTGATAGTGCCTAAGGAACAATAATAGCCACAAGTGTAATGAAATATTGAAAATACCTTTCTCTCTATTGGCCATGTTATAGCACATGTCTTTAATTAAAAGAAGGTGTGGCTTGTGTGTACTATTATTTAATTATTGATTATTCTTCATTAATAAAAATGATGACTCTAATTTATTATCATAATATTATTATTATTATTATTATTGTTATTGTTGTTGTTGTTGTTGTTGTTGTTCTGGTTGTAACTGTCGTCCTTCTCCCCAGGCGAACCCACCCGGTCTATCTTCAGGTAATGGAGCGTAATTAGGATCATTCTGAGGACCATCAAAGAAATGCCTCCTACAAGAAAGAGAGAGGGGAGGGGGAAAGAGAGATAATATCGAGGAACAAAAGAGGAAACAAACTTATTATAGATAGGGTTTAGGGTAAACCCTTTAACATACATGAATTGTGGTGTTTTCAACAAGAGGAATCCACCTGGTTTATTAGGAAAGACGTCCATTATGAAGTAATAAATATGACCTACTACTATACCTAGAGAAGAAGAGACAAGACAAAGGCTCATTCACATGCTCATTTCACACAATTAGGTAACATTACTGTGGGATCAACCATTAGATTATAATTACACTTCTAGTCATTGTTTAATACCTTACCTTATGTTAAGTATCAGTATATGAATCATCATCATCAACATTATAACACACAGCCATTAACAAATCAAATGATTGCCAACCAAAACTCCATCAGTGTATCCACAAAATACCACTTACCCACTAAATCTCCGATAATAGATCCATTGAAGAGCACAGATAGAAGAACCAGTATCCATGGAAGATAGGGAGCCTGGAATGTGAACAATCCAAAGAATGTGTATCTCACGTAAGGATTCCTTCTACTCCACACGTAGACTATCATTGTTGTGAGAGCATCACCAAGAAAGAATAAATGAATGAAGGTCGATATTGACTATTAAAAACAACAACAACAATAATAATAATTTTAAACTGAAATTCATTACAATAGATGATAGAGTGTAATAATTATTATGTTGTAGGTTTACCAGTAATAGTGTAGATCCAAATATTAACATGACAAGAAAATCAGCTGTTTTTCCGGCAAAAGAACCTTCCTCTAGTTTCCTACAAAACCGATACCTAAGGATCATCATTTAACGTTAAGAAAACAATTGTGTATATACATGACAGGTATTGAGAGATGAAGGAGAGAGAGGAGGAGGAGGATACAGAAAGATCATGTTGAAGAAGAAACCGATTCCAACGAAACCAAAGAATAGAAAACATGTAAACAATCTCCAAACCTAAAGGGAAGATAGAGCACATTGCATCTTGATTCCACGCAAAATTGAAATTATTAAAGTTACTCAAAAATTTGACCAAAGTCCCTGTACTAGGGACTTTGGTCAAATTTGCCAAAAATGAAAAGTAGAGAATTCTCCATTTTTATTATAGTTTCAGATGCATATACATGTTCTTATGTTGTGTAGAAAGTTTGAGGTAATTCTGATCAAAATTGGACTTTTTACAAATTTTTTAAGTTGCTCAAAATTTGGACAAGCTGATTTCAATGGCTACAAGATGCTATTACAATTAAGATGCAGTGTTTACAATACTCAGGTTTAAAAAAACTACATTACAAGAATAGTTACATAATCGATGACGTGGCTTAATCTGATTGGTCAGACTCTTAAAAATAATTATGTCCAATATTGCACTATTACTATTAATTATTAAATTATTACCAGAGATGTGGAAAAATTAATTATGCTACCAGACATTTGTCCTATTCACTGTTGATACTAACGGACTTAGCACGATACCAAGAAAATGCATGAGAATGATGCTAGGCTAATGGCACGTACAACAGGTAGTTGACAAGTCATTAGATGTTTAGAAATGGCTTATTTTGCTTTGGAAAGTCTTAAACATTGTCCCATTTAAAGCCACTATTTTATTTCTTGTAGCTACACCAACTTCTACTATAAATTGTCCATTTGCTACTGTTAAAAATAACAGTCATTTTGTCCTTTCAATTGACCCCAAAATCGGACAAAATTCACCAATACCGGACAATGACTGGCATGTCTGGCAGTTTCCACATCATTGATTATTACTATTATTGTCATTATTATAATGACATCAAGTTTCACTCACTTCTCCCTTAAATACTAGCTGTGGGTGATAGAGAAGCAACAATGGAGACACCACATTGAGTTGCTGCAAAATAAAAATAATAATTATAAAAAAGACACACAAATAAAGAAGTTGATAAAAGTCCACATAGATCAAGCCTCAAATGCTCCTGGAGTTTCAAATGCAGTAGTACTAACCACGGCTATTGTTGTAAGTATACAAGCTGATGTATAGACCCTAGTTACTATAGGAATCTGGAAGAACTCGTCTCTGATGTGTTGAGCCATTTTGAGGCTTTTGTTGTTGTAATTTAAATTTTCTTAAAACCATTAAATAAAGTAATAAAGTTATTACGGCATGGCAGTTCGATTAAACCACGCCCATAATTATCACCCACACAGCCACACCTCCTTTTCAATTAGGAGGCCATGCATCAAAACAGTGTAGCGTTTTGACTCGTTTTTGGTGTAAAAGCAACAGAAAGCAGCCCATAATTCTCCTCTATCTGACTCATAATGGAGGCTGGAGCCTACACAGCTGGAAAGAGACACCATTCTTCCACAGATGAAGGTAAAGCATTCCCAGTAGTTACTCTATCCCGCCCACGTTATCCCTAATTGAGGGGTAGACCTCCCACGCTGTCGCTGCTACTGGTCAAGTTCCTCTTCCTTTTCTCTCTCTGTTTTTAGATACTGAGGACGCTAGTGAGCCTGAGCTCTTTAAAATGGACGGGCCTGAAGGAAGCCAAGGCAGCAGGTGAGTGGGTTTAGTCATAAAAACTAAGAATTTTACACTTTCCTTTCTCTTTCTTTTCTTTGCTAGTTCTTATAAAGAGAAGATAGCAATTCTAGAGGAACATTTAAAACAAGTCAATGAAGGTACATTGTATGATGTTGCATGTGATGAATGATACATGATTATTTTGAAGTTCGTTAGTTCAAACTTTTGAATTTGAGTTTTTAATTTTAACCCTCTTAAGGCAGTAGGGCGTAGGCTAATAGTTATTAATAGTTATTAATGGTTATATTAGGTACTTTCCCCGAGTATGTACGTCGGCTGCAGGAGCTTAAGGAACTAAGAGACAAGAGGATCTTCATGGCCGAAATATTCAAAGAATATGAAGTAATATTTAATCTCTAGTTTACCTGATCTTCTCCCGTAGCTTAATGCAGCGAAGGAGGAATATGATAGAGAAAGATCTCAAGCTATTTTAGAGTGTGAGGTACAATTATTATTAATTTATTTATTGTATTTATTTATTATTAATTGTTAGACTAAAAGATCAGATTTAAAAGATAATTTGCTGATGGAATTGCAAGAGAAGAAGAAAACTGTTGAAAACTTGAGATCATCAATGGAAATAACTACAGGAGCTTGTGAGTATGAGCATCAGTAGCAGCTGTGATCAAGTAATTCACTCTCCTCTTCTTCCTCCCTCTCTCTCTCTCTCAGATCTGTTTGAGCCCAAGATGATGGTAACTAGGAAACTCCGTAGACGGAATTACGAATCTTTGCCATTACCTGAAAAGAGGCGGAGGTCTTCACCATTCTATATCCTTTCACTTTCAATTGACGACATTTTATTTAGTTTTGTATTGTTGTGATGTTGTTGTCCTTAATTTAGTTTCACTTTCGACGTTAGTTTATGAGTTAGACGAGAATGATATTGAGGAAGATTTGAAGTATATATGCAAGGTACCTTACTAAATGGGTGTGGTCAAGTATAATTATTTTATTAGGGTAAGACCACACCTGTTAGCTCACTAGTGTCCGGTAGACCGACTGTCTCCGCCCCTGGTATTATATCACATGACTATCACATGACTTTACCTAGTTTATGTAGCTCCTTCTCTGACGGTTGCATCACCAGAAGTGGTATATGATGTAAGGGTTGAAGATGGTAAACTTCATTATGAAGGAAAGAGGTTAGGAAAGAGAATTCTTACTGTCTGCCATCATATTTCTTGTCTTCCTTCTTTCTGTGTTTTTATAGTTATGGAAAGAATCAACATGTGATTGTGGAGTCTAAAGAAAGAGGATCAGAAGCGTAAGTATATCTAGTTATTTTATTTATGATGTTACCTGTGGTTTTGTCTCTTCCTCTAGTGCTGTAATATCTTCAATATCACACAGCGAAGTAAAGTTATTCCCCTGCTTCAATGCCACTCTACATTCTCCTTTCTTCCTTCTCACTCTTCATTATTAATGTGTTAAATGGTGTTTCCATTGCAATTAGTATGTTCATTAATCAACACTCTCTTTTCTTTACAGATTATTGTCAAGCTACTCCCTGAACATGCTAAGCTACGTATTTACCTCTCACACTTATCTCGTGGTAGATATATCATCAGAAAGAAGAACTCTTAAACTCCTCTCCCTCTCTCTCTTTCCATATAAACTCATTATAATTCAACTTTTACATTTTGATAATGATAATCATGATGATGGAGTGTTGGAGGTGTGTGTGTGTGTGTGTGTGTGTGGTTACACAACATCATTCCACTCTGTGTATGAATACCTTCACCGCCTAATTTTGACTGGTTTACTCTGTTTATCATGAATGAAGCAGTTAGAGATATAACTGCAGGAGCCGTTGGAGGTAAGTAAACATAAAAGAAACTTTCTTTAACCTACTTTAGGTGGAGTGGGTCTACTGGCCTGTCAGCCTTTTGATACAGTAAAGGTAGGAGCTCATCTCTTTCCGTCTTGAGTTAAGAGTTGTGTATACTTTCTTTCATGTAGTCAAGGATTGTTGCTCTTATTGATACCCAAGGCAATGGTAATGGAGCTACAGCTACCGCTGGGAGGAATCCTATCGTCTATAGAAATGGCTTTGACTGTTTTGTGCAGACTTTTAAAACTGAAGGAGTAAGTTAGCTAAACTACACTCACTGTCTAGATCTATTAGGAATGAAAGGTCCCAGTCATTTAGTGTGCAAATTATTGATGATAAACCCGACACAGCATTATCTATTGTACGATGAAATTTGATAGCCACTGCTGATTCATAGTAGCCTGCTATACCTAAACACGAATAACTTCATATTTAATACGTGTGATTTGTTTACATAAATATTTCTTGGCTATCCTGTACTACAGGAAGAGAGAACTAGAAACTGTGATCCAGTAGTATCTATAGGTATTGTTGCTTTGACTGAGTAAGCATCAATGCCTGTAAGATAATTCACATTATGTTAACACTTTGAGCTGTAAGGAGCCTCACCCAATGCCAAGATTATAAACTGTGCGTTATTTTTAGACGCTTCTTCTATTTTTAGATACGAGGTCTATACAAAGGAATGATGTATCCATTAATAGGACAAGCTATCATCAATGCAATGATATTCTCAGTTGAAGGACAGTGTATGAGGATACTCCAACCAGAAGGAGGGAAATTAAAAACTACTAACTCAATTATATCAGGTTTTGTGGCAGGGTTTGTCCAATCAACAGTCTGCAGTCCAATGGAGCTCATTAAGCTAAGAATGCAGCTGCAAGGGATGGGGGAAAGTGGCAAGGGACCGAAGTACAGGGGACCGTGGCAGAATACAGTGGACATATGGCGGAGTGATGGGATCAGGAGAGGAATAATGAAAGGGTTCTGGTTAACTGTCGGTAGAGAATGCACTGCCTTTAGTCTTTACTTCTCTTCGTTTCGGTTCTTCACTGAAACAATGGCAGGTCCTAACAGCTCTAGCGACAGCCTGGGTCCATTCTGGTTGGGACTAGCAGGTGGTATGACCGGCTGTGTCGTTTGGATTGCCAGTTATCCGTTTGACGTACCAAAGACAAAGTTTCAAGGAGACGGAGTTCGTGGACCTGCAGAGTATACCGGCTCTTATGACTGCATTAAGAAGTTGTTCAAAGGATATGGACCAGGTGTATTCTATAAAGGAATCAATCCTTGTCTGGTGAGAGGGTTTCTCAACGGGTTTGCATTGCTACCGAGTGTAGAGTATGTTAAGAGATACTGGCCATGGACTTGATGATTTAATGTTGTTATTATAATTTATTTTTATTACAATTTTTATTTGTAACTTATGTCAAAAAATACAAAAAACAGTCTTAAAAGTTATTCAGCAACTTCTATTTAAGTATAAAACAGCATTAATTAAGTTCTAACTGCAGACACTGTGCCTTGCTTAATCTATCGGCAGCGAACTTTCATTTCAGTCCCCTTGCACGAATAATAACTACCCTTCCAAGAAGTCCATGTGATACCTCTAAGGTAAGAAACATGTGGATTTTCACTGTAAGGAGCATTGAGATTTGACTGCATACATCTATTGAACCACCAGCCACTTCTGTGTACTCGAGCACATGATGAATAATATCTGTCATAGTCACAATCTCGAGTGGAAAAATACATCCTATTATGTCGAGTGTTATATGAGCCACCATATAAGCTATCCCCTGCTGTGCCAGAGTACCCACCAATTGATAGCTGATACCTGTATGTACTGACATAAAAATATGAATATTCAGCATGTCTCCTGTCCTCCTCAAAATCTTCTAGTTCTACACGCAGAGTAGTCCGACAATTGCTGGAAAGTTTAGCAATGTAGTTCAATCCAAGCCAAAATTCACCAGTAACATTACCAAATCCATTCTCATACTCATACCAGTACCGATTGAAATCAAGAGATCCATCCATTCTCCTCTGTATAACAGTCCATCCACCTCCTGCAGTTTCCATATCACAATAAACCTAAACCAAATAGAAATGAATGCACTACAAAGACAGCCATTTATACCTTTATCATGGTCTCATTATCTTCAAGATATATTGGATAGACACAACTCTTTCTTACTCCAAGATCATACCAATCCTTGCAATCTCGAGGAAGAGGACAATCTATAAAAATGAAATAAGAGCTGGAGCTTTTAATAAGTAAAGGAAGTTACTTTCTTCAGGGCAGAGAGCATTCATGAAAGAAATGCAAGAAATGATGATTAAGAGAGCCAACATTTTGCTGAAAGAATATCACTGACTGTGCAGCTATAGTCTAATCGTGCCTTCTTTTGTTCTGCTTTATTGGGGGTGAGCCTGCAGTAAATGGGGTGAAACTGTCGGCAAGGTTGAGATGATTCTCAGTAAATGGGGTGAAACTGTTGGCAAGGTTGAGATTAACCCACATCACACTGATAAACTACAGGACAGTGTACGCAATGGATAAACTTGGCAACTCCTTTATCAGTTTCATGGCTCGCCCCATCGAATCCATTTATAATAAATTAAGTTTTTAGCTGTTGCAATACATAAATATATACTTAAAATTATAAAAAATGGAAATAAAAATTTATACAGTTATTTTACATAACAGAACATTTCTCTCGTTTCTTTTTCCCTCCACTGATCTCCTCATCACTACCATACTGTCTCTGATACTCCTCCATTGCCTCCAAATAAGAGACAGGAGGCCACCTAACAACGGAGACATCAAAAAAAATAATAAGATATATTCAAAAGTCAATGGTTGTTTAATTGTACCTGTGTTTCTCAATGTATTCTTTATTTTCAGTTTCAAGTTGTTTAAACTGGTCTTTATTCTCAAACACAAGATAATTGCTGGATATGAAGTGAAGACACCAGCCACTCAACTGGTCAGCATTGTGTAGCTGAGACAGTAGGAGAAGATCTAAAATAATAATAATAATAACAAATCAAATAGGGAGGATCCTTAATAAATTACTAACAAAAAATCATTGAAAAGGTATATTAAAATACAGCAATGAGGACATGCAATGAAAAGTATAATATCACACTATTCTTACCAATAATGTTAATATCAGCTTCAGCTATGGACTTGGCACATGCTTTGTCAACCTGTTTAGTGACGTACAACTGACAGAGTGAACTGAGTCTGGGCTGTACGTATTGATTAGCGAGGATCATGATACCAACACTGTCAGTCTCTTCAATCGGACTGTGATCAGTGTAGAGATACTCTAGCATTGCCAGAAATGTTTCACTGGATACTTCTGGTATCTCAATCTGAGAAAAAAATAATGACAAAAAATTAGCAAAGAATGACATGTAGATATACTTTAAAAAATAAGAAAAAACAGGACAAATATTGATACTCAAATAGGTCAATGTGATACTAACTTGATGAGTGTTGGTTTCAGAGAATCCTCCGGTTAACATGGCCGCCAGTACGTCACACCTGGTCGTCAGAACTATCTTGTGTGCAGGTACGGTCACTCCTTCAACAAGGAACTCCACATCCGAGAGGAAGGTCTTATTGAAGAAGAGATCTTTAGCTATGGAGCTGTTACGATCATTGAGCCAAGTACCGATACTAGGGTTAAGGAACTCTTGATCACTTTGAGCATTCTTGCATATTATTATGAGTTCCGGTAGATTGAGGAGACCAGCTGCCTTTATCGTTTCATCTAGTTCTTCGCTGATTTTATCAACCGTGATGGATCCAGTGTATAAAAACTCCAGACATCTCTTTAGAGCAGTCTCAGTGAACAGCTCCTCATCCAATGTTACATGAACTGTAGGCAGTGAATTAGAAGATGATCTATTAAGAAGAGAGAATCATTTGTTTTAATGATTTTCTTTATTAAAAAAATTTTTTTCATGCAATTCACTCACTGGTTCTCAGCCACAATCGACACAAACCCTTCCTCCTGTCCGTTATTAATAGTATCAAATGTGAGCTCCGTTAGTCTCTTCAGTGACCACTGGGGACACTCATACTCCGATAGACTCTCACTGGGTTTAAACTGGGACAACGGTACGCCCAATAACCTCCTCATGACATCAGATGCTGTACATAGGATGTACCGATGTCCGTGGTACCTCTTGTTACTTAAATGAATAACAACATCAGAGAATTGGGTGTGGTCGATGAGTTTGGACCAGTCGCTGGCTAACGTTGAGGAGGTGATGTTGATCCACGGAGCACGGGTGTTCTCAGGCATCACTGGAGGGGGAGGTACTGCCGGCTCTGAGGACTTGGAGGACTTCCTGTAATTAATAATAATAATAATAATAATAATAATAATAATAATAATAATTGAAGATGATGCTCCTATTAACCCTTCTATCCTTAATTTTTAACTTATTTCATATAAATTTAAATTTCAACTTATTATAAATTATTTTGTGACTGCTATTGCTGTTCTTCCATTTGTTCATAGTAATAATAATAATAATAATAATAATAATAATAATAATAATAATAATAATAATAATAATAATAATAATAATAATAATAATAATAATAAGTATAAGCATAATTATAATATTAAATAATGCACTTAAAAATAGCAAATTTTCCAAGGAAATAAAAGTAAGTTTTAAAAATACAAGTGGTATTAGTAATTCAAACAGAATGAGGTTCTATTGTACTTACTTTCTTTTGAATAAATTGAATCTTTTCTTTTTCTTCTTGTCTGATAAACCGTTAATGATGGCCGTGTGCATAGCCTCTTCAAGTCCTTGGTGCCGTAAAGAACTGACCTCATGAAAACCAGACAACACTAGAAAATATAAATAATAATAATAATAATACTGTAATTATGATTTAAAATTATTACAGAATTACGTAAGACATCAATATGCATCAAAAAATGTAATAAAAATTGGGGGTGATTTTGGAGCTATTTTTTGGAAAAAATCATGGGCTATAGTACAGGGTATTTTTCAGAATTTTGCCGTTTTTTAAAAAATGGCCATAACTTGAAAAATTGAAGTCGGAATCGGCTCAAACTTTCTACACAGCATAAGTACATCAATATGCATCAAAAAATGTAATAAAAATTGGGGGTGATTTCAGAGCCATTTTTTGGAAAAAACCATGGGCTATAGTACAGGGTATTTTTCAGAATTTTGCCGTTTTTAAAAAAATGGCCATAACTTGAAAAATTGAAGTCGGAATCGGCTCAAACTTTCTACACAGCATAAGTACATCAATATGTATCAAAAAATGTAATAAAAATTGGGGGTGATTTCGGAGCCATTTTTTGGAAAAAACCATGGGCTATAGTACAGGGTATTATTCAGAATTTTGCCGTTTTTTAAAAAATGGTCATAACTTTAAAAATTGAAGTCGGAATTGTCTCAAACTTTCTACGTAGCATAAGTACATCAATATGTATCAAAAAATGTAATAAAAATTGGGGGTAATTTCGGAGCCATTTTTTGGAAAAAACCATGGGCTATAGTACAGGGTATTATTCAGAATTTTGCCGTTTTTTAAAAAATGGTCATAACTTTAAAAATTGAAGTCGGAATTGTCTCAAACTTTCTACGTAGCATAAGTACATCAATATGTATCAAAAAATGTAATAAAAATTGGGGGTAATTTCGGAGCCATTTTTTGGAAAAAACCATGGGCTATAGTACAGGGTATTATTCAGAATTTTGCCGTTTTTTAAAAAATGGTCATAACTTTAAAAATTGAAGTCGGAATTGTCTCAAACTTTCTACACGGCATAAGTACATCAATATGTATCAAAAAATGTAATAAAAAGTGGGGGTGATTTTGGAGCCATTTTTTGGAAAAAACCATGGGCTATAGTACAGGGATTTTTTTAGAATTTTGCCGTTTTTAAAAAATGGTCACAACTTTTAAAATTGAAGTCGGAATTGTCTCAAACTTTCTACGTAGCATAAGTACATCAATATGTATCAAAAAATGTAATAAAAATTGGGGGTAATTTCGGAGCCATTTTTTGGAAAAAACCATGGGCTATAGTACAGGGTATTATTCAGAATTTTGCCGTTTTTTAAAAAATGGTCATAACTTTAAAAATTGAAGTCGGAATTGTCTCAAACTTTCTACACGGCATAAGTACATCAATATGTATCAAAAAATGTAATAAAAAGTGGGGGTGATTTTGGAGCCATTTTTTGGAAAAAACCATGGGCTATAGTACAGGGATTTTTTTAGAATTTTGCCGTTTTTAAAAAATGGTCACAACTTGAAAAATTGAAGTCAGAATTAGCTCAAACTTTCTACACAGCATAAGTACATCAATGATTCAATATGTATGATAATGTACCTTCCTCCCTTGCCAGCTGGTATCCCTCATCATAAGTCACTATGCTATGGGCAGTGTCCTTCAGATCACTTTTGAGTCCTAGCAGAACTACGTGAGCATCAGGAATGTATTGCCTCACTTCTGGAAGCCATTTTGATCTAACGATGCAGATAAATACTTGTAAAAGGTTAAAGCTATCTTTACTTTATATTTTCAAAAGACGATCTGTTGGATATGTCATAACACATTAATATAACATCAGTTTCAGGATAAGCTAATGGACGCAATCTATCATAGTCTTCCTGTCCAGCTGCAGAAAAATGAAAAAATCAGTTCAAAATCTATTTCCTACTCTACAGGATCAGTCTTAGTTCACCTGTGTCAAAAACTGCTAATATAACATTCCCATGGCCTTCTACAAATTTGTCCATAGCATAATTATCAAAGACAGTTGGAACATATTCGCTGGGAAAGCTTCCACTAGACCATGAGATGAGGAAGCAAGATTTACCAACAGCCCCGTCACCAACAACAACCATTTTAAGTCTAGGAGAATCGTAAGAGGCCATGCTTATAAAGTAAACTATAGAAAATAATTAAGAATGATCTTGGCATTTTGCAGCCATTTTTATGTTGAAACGAAGTCTATTTTTAGAACATGTTATTTTTAGCACAAATATATTACATCATTATAAATTAGTTAATTAACTGTTATATTAATTAAAGTTAACTAATATTAATAAGTTTATAACTATAATAGGCAGGCTAACTCCACCTACTCGTTAAAAATGGCGTCGCAGTCAAACATTTCTTTAAACATTTCATTAAATATCGACTCTTCTGAACCTGAGAATGAGTCCAATCTCGAGGAACAATCACTAAAAATACATGACGAATCCTTAGGCGTGAGATGGAAAGCTGACAGACCATGGTAACAAAATAATAAAATTAATTATAATTAATTTTATTTGGTATTATTAATTTTAAAGGTGCATGAGGTTAATGGTATTAATATACAATGAAGTGAAGATACAGACGTTACTGGCTTGGTGTAATACACTAGGTGGGGCACATTCCTCTCTTGGAGAAACCACCCTAAGACATGTATGTTAAATATCGTGTTAATGTTGCGTTAAGAAACCATTGGTAGCTGTATTAAAATGGTGTTATTTTTGCGTTAATTTAGTACTGATTGTTGATATTAAACTGTCTGACGTATGTATAGAAATATTGATCAATATTTTTGTATAATCAACACTGTCATGGGATGTTAAAAATGAAAATTAAAAATCCTAAATGGATATATGTATGTTATTATTAAATCAAAGCAAAAGCTGTAGACAAAGTAACCTCCTTTATCCCTCCCTCTCTGTCTGACTGCTTGTCTACAAGTACATGTACATGTACATGTATTTCACTAATTACTTATGGGCTAAACATTAACAGCTGGTTGTGGTTCCTGCTGGTCCCGCCCACACACTCAATCACTCAACTAATGTTAATTCATCCTTGAAATATCCTTAGAAGGTTTCTTTGTCTTCCTCTGTGAGTGTAATCAGATCCATTAATGAGTCACAAGTACTATCTTGTGATAGCCCATAGAATCCATGTACATGTATACATCATGCAAATGTTGACTTTTATGTGTGTGTGTGTGTGTGTGTGTGTGTGTGTGTTCTTGTGTGTAAGGATGGGCAATTATAAGATAGAAGAATTTGTAGTATTTTTGGCTCTCTCTCTCCTTTCTTAATTTGTACATCAATTATATATACATGTACTTCTAATTTCTTTATTATTATTTATACTATTTATTATTATTATTATTATTATTATTATTATTATTATTATTATTATTATTATTATTATTATTATTATTATTTGTTAGGCAGCAGAGGCTGGGTTGATATCACGTAGACAGTACGAATTGTCTCATGAGAAAGGAGACCACGTGATGATGTGTAGGTGTCGCCTGTACCTTGCCTTCTCTCACTTGCAACTTAAAAACTTAAAAGAAGCAAAGACTATCATCAAGTAAGAGGAGGAGGAGGAGAGAGGGGGGATTTATTTAAATATAAAGACAGATGTTGCTACATTAATATAATAGCGATTGTTAGTCTTATAATGGATCCCAATGCCAGATAAAGATAATCAATAATACTAATAATAATAACAATGATAATAATAATAATTATTATTATTATTATGTTGATGATTGTGGTCTTTATCTTGCTTGTTTTGTCTCTGTTAGTTTTATTGTTTTGTCTAACAGTTTGACCTCTTTCTGTAGCCTTGTCTCCGCTCATTTGAACTAATTAATAATTATTATTTTCAATTTGATTATACAAACCTCAAGGTTGGCATAGTGAGCTAAATTTAATTAAGTATAGTTATCATCATCATTATTATTATTATTATTATTATTATTATTATTATTAGCCAGCATTCTTGTAGCCTATTCAGTTTACATTATGAAGAGAGAGAGAGAGAGAGAGAGAGAGAGAGAGAGAGAGAGAGAGAGAGAGAGAGAGAGAGAGAGAGAGAGAGAGAGAGAGAGAGAGGAGGACAATCATGATACATACGTGTACAAAAGTGAAATTCTATCACCTTCTAATAATCTAATATACTCATCTCACGTTTCACTGATCTACTCCTTCCTTTCCTGGAACATATCACAGACTATTTGGGTTTTCCTTTTTTGTTGTGGCTGAGAGAGAGAGAGAGGCAAAGAGATGAAATCTACTGATAGTGTACACATTATGTAGCGACACTAGTAGCAGTACTTTGTTATTGTACCATAGAAGTACGTGCATTACACAGCAGTGCATCATACACTGTAGTTGTAATGATAGTGAAGTGATGTCATGTTAAATTCTTAGTATTGGAGCTGTCTTAAATGTAATTACAGATGTTTTCAGCTAATTTCCTATCCTCATTAATAATAAAAAGAGTGGATAATAATAATATTCACTAACTTATAATGTTTCTAATGGAAGGCTAATGGAAACGCTTTACCAGCTGTTCAAGTACATGTATAATGTATTGCGTGGTGTGGGTGTGGTGTGTTGATTCTGATTCTTGTGTACGTTTACAGTCTAGAACCTACTGCTATAGACACATTATAATAATAACCTGTTCACTTTGTTTTAGTAATGTTGTCTTTCACCATTTCTATCTCCCAGCCTTTAATGTCTGCACGAATATTCATGAACTGTAGAGTTTCTTTTACTACACGTTCTGTACCTGTTCATAGGCACATGTACATCACATGTACATGTACAGTTGGTAGTAGTGCCCTGGAGCTATTAATCATGTGCTTTTTTCCCTCTTTTATCTGTTTAAACAGCTGCTCATGGCTGGTGGCCCTTTAGTGTTCAACTCTATAGGCCACTATTGTGGTAGAAACACCTCTGGATATTAGGGACATCAATGGACTCTCCTTATAATAAAGAGGCTACACTGTACATGTATTAAGGACAGGTATATAGTGTGGGTCCAATGGTGTCCTTAATAAAGAGGCTACACTGTACATGTATTAAGGACAGGTAGTGTGGGCCCAATGGTGTCCTTAATAAAGAGGCTACACTGTACATGTATTAAGGACAGGTAGTGTGGGCCCAATGGTGTCCTTAGTAAAGAGGCTACACTGTACATGTATTAAGGACAGGTAGTGTGGGCCCAATGGTGTCCTTAATAAAGAGGCTACACTGTACATGTATTAAGGACAGGTAGTGTGGGCCCAATGGTGTCCTTAATAAAGAGGCTACACTGTACATGTACATATAAGTATGTACATGTTAAGTAGGTAATTAATCAATAAATTATAAGATTATGTGTTCATTATCTCATATTGAATCTGGATTGACAATGGATCAAAGGAATACCTTTATCCCAATTGTTTCGCAAAGTTCACTCTTTGTTTTCTTTCATAATGGACATGTTTATATACTTTCCCACACTACACTATCACACAATGACTTCAAAGCTCAAGCCTTGNGCTATCCACATCCCCCCAGCTGCTACATGTACATGTACATGTACTTGTGCGCCAAAACACACATACTAATGATACTACATGTATAACATGCCAGTTTCATTGTTTTTGTGATGGTGTCTATATAATCATACTTGCTTTTAAACCTTTAGTGGCAGGTGCTATTGTTTTCTTTAAATTGTACATGTACAGTGTATCTGTAGGCCTCTCCCTCTCTCTCTTGGTCAGGCACTATCTCTTACTGTGTGTGTTTCTTGTTCTGATTGTTTACCTTTATTTAACACCAATTGTTTCTGTGCTATGAGTTGTTTATTTTATGTAATTGGTTCATGCACCTGTCCTCTGTCCTTTCTCCCTCCCCTCCCCCTCCCCCTCTCTCTCTCTTTCTCTAATGTCAGTAGTTATCCTTATCTTTTATTTCCTTATTCAATATAGAGAGGAGTATCATAACTTGAATACACAAACCTCAGAACCAGACAGAAAAGTAAGCACATGTACATGTACATGTGCATGTACATGTACAGTGTTCTGGCCCTAATTATAACCATATACAGTAGTGTATCAATACAATTGCATGTAATGTGTATGTACATATAGTTTGATCTGATAGCTTAATTTGTACTATAATGGAATCATTTAATGCAATATCTCTCTCTACTTCTTATTATAGTATGCCCATTAGACTTTTAAATACAATACATGTACATGTACATATACATTAATACGTAATAGTAGTAGTGGTAGTAAAGAGAGAGAGGTTCTTAAGGTTTCCTAATGATAACGGGATAAGTGCTAGTGCTCAGGTAAGGGTTCTCATGTCATATGCTTTCAGTACCCTGTGTGGGTTCTTAGCTCTGTGGTTACTCATGATGATAATAATAATGACACATCATGTACATACATGTATTCATGCATGTACATGTACATGTACATTAGGATTTAACATTATTATGATGTACATGTAGCTTATATGTATATACATTATACTTAAGGTAGGGTACTTTCTAGCAGTATTGATATATTGTGGTATCTTTGGTCTTGGTAGTAGTGATAAGCTTCAATTGGTGATTACATACTCTCACTCTCAAGGCTTCCATTAGTCTGGTAATACTGGTATAGGCTCAAGTTTCAAATCCAATTGTTTACTATCCTTAGCACTATCGATCTCTTAACCATTTCACCTCAAGAATACATACATGTACATGTGTACATGTACATATAATCTCATTTGTAGCTCTAGCCAACCACTTGATTTAGTGGTGGGTATGACTCTTGTTTGTATGGTGAAGGTTGAAGACCACTTAAGTGTCTTCTCTTATGGTTCACCATCCTTTACCATCCTTCCTTGTTATTTTCCTCTTTCTCTCTCTTTCTTCTTTTCTCTTTCCTTGTCCCTCTCTCTAAATACTCTCATATATAATAATAATAAGAAATTATTATAGCTTTGTTGATTGGCAGCAAGGTCAGTCACATCCACCCAAAATTTCGTATGATTTCACAACGTCTGTCTATACCTGTGCATCACGGCGTCTATAGACAGGTTAGACTGGTTTGTTGTGTCTTCGTGTCCAGATAACCCAGTCTCCCTTTCCCTCCAGTTTATTGCTAATGTATTTTGTAGTTTTTGTGTAAAAAACCTTTCATGTGTACTGTAGCTTAAGGTTTTAACACTTCATAGTGTAAACATGTACAGGAACCTTAATTTAGACCCCACCTGCACTTTGTCATTCAAAAATTAGCACCAAATTTTAATAGCTTAAGCTACCCACTGTCATACATTATAGCAATTAAGAACAGGTATTATCTACTCTTGGTATTATGTACCTTTATTCCTTCATTGTGTCCATTATAGTGTGTGTTAATTTCTAGAGGATCCATTGTGCTATTGCCTGAATGGTTGGGGGGATGTGTCTCTGTGTGATGTAACTTGATGTGTCTAACTTTTAAGTAGTTTCATCTTTGATATGAGCCAGTGTACTTTTGTCTATCTCAGACATAATAAATAACATTATTGTATCCTTTTGTATCTATTATCAGCTCTCACTGTATGTGTTCATGTATAATGATATTAATGATATGAAGTATGTTAGTACCCAGCTGGACCTGACATTGTGTATTAATGATGCTGTATCCTTCTTGTTTAGCTGCTGCATGCATGACATGGTTCAATTTAAGTGTGCTGTCTTTATCTGATTATAATTTCAACAGACTTCAAGTCTCTTGATAGTCTTCCTCCATTAATTATCCACTGACATGTTTTGTGGTTCTCTTCATTAGTCCCTCACTCCATTAGTGGCTTATTTTGATAGCCATGTTGCCATGGAAACATGGTCTAAGCCTGCTGCTGTGTAATTATTATAATGTACATACTACATGTACATGTACACTATGTAATGATTGAAAGGTTTTTGGGAGGAAGAGAGAGTGGGGGAGGAAGGTAGGGACTATAGCCAGGTTAGTTTAATGGGATAGAGACAGTGTGGGTCTAAATTGTAAAGGAGAGAAAGAGGGAGGGAAGAAAATTGATAAGTACTTTGAGGAGGAGAGGCTGATAGAGTTCAGGGCAACCTTTTAATGCATCCAATGGTGTCTGTTTTTGTTATGTTTATTTGCAGAAAGTCTTATCATTTTATTATTGTTTAACAGCCTCTGCTGATAATGTAAGGTGATTATAATCATTAGCCATCTTTATCTCTCCTCCTCCCTCCCTCCCCCTCTCTCTCAGTCTTCTAATCACCATATCCTTTACCTATCCATCCTGTCTTGGAGACAATTAAATCATCACAAGAGGCTTCAGTCTAATGTAGCACACGTACATGTACATGTGCATGTACATGTATGTGTATATGTACATGTATGTGTACATATACATGTACATGCACATCATGTTGTACATGTATATGTATAATGTATAATCATATGTAGTTTGTGTGTGATGAGTGTCTGCTGTACATGCTGACATGTCATGTTTACAAATGATGTTTTCACAGGGCAGCTAATGCAACCCTGTGACCAACTCTTTCACATGAAGTCATTCCATTATCTCATTACTAGTCGCTGCTCACATCTTTGATGCTAATAAGTACCTCATTATTAACCTCCTAGCGTGTTATTGTCTCACTGAGGTATACAGTGAATGTCATGAATGAATGAAAGTATAATTATAATGTACTTGTACTTGTATGTCTCTCTCTCTTTGTGTCTTAATTCCTTTCTAATTGATATATGACATGCATTTTTTCTATTTAATTGACATTTCTTTCTTGTATAATACATTAGTATACATGTACACTGTATGGATGCAAAGTTCTCTCTCTCTCTCTCTCTCCCTCTTTGTATATGTTATGGTTTCCAGTGCTAGGTTATTCACTGTGTGTGTGTGTGTATATATTGTATTATGTTATGATAAAGATGCTTTGATAAATCTCCTTTGATCTTTCACATGCCGCCTGCACTGGTACTTGTGTACAGTGTATCTTGACTATTATAAACATTATAGCGGCCGGGTTCAATTTCTATTGCAGCTGCTTACGTTAAATGTATACCTACCTACATGTATGGAGGTCTAACATTAATTATTGACACATGTACCGTATTATAAGTAGTTCTTTTAAGTTCACTTAAACTGCTTTATATTCATCTTCTTGTTATTATTGTTCCATTAGCATAATTCCATTACAATTAATGCACTCACAGACCAGCTGTGTATAACCAATAGTTTATATAAAGTGCACTTTTGATAGGACTAGTTTAAAAGAGGCTGGCCCCTCCTCCTTCCCAGGAGTGACTTATCCTTCAAGTATACACACATCCAGTTCTTTCTTTTATCTGCTTGTTTAGCAATTGTGTATGTCCAAGTATCTTTAATACTATAGCCATAGCCTTTGAACTCTTCCTCTTTAGTCTCCTCAAGGGCATATTTCTGAGTAATGACTTAGAGGAATGGAGTACAAACTATTTTTGCTTGTATAACTTATTATTCTTCTCCATGCTTTGAATTCTTCACATAAATTTATTTTCTGTAAATTAAGCCATATTCCAATAGCAGGTGGTTGGTTTTTGAATTTCTAAGTAACAGCTAGGAGCCATATTGTCCTGTTTATTATACTCTCAGTCTTAATACTACACATACAAGGTATAATGTGCATGTATAAACAGTACAGGGTTCTCAGTATTGTGTCTTTCCTCTCTCTTTCTGATGGTATAAGATGAAAGGTTGCTAGACTATGAGAACTTCATTCACTGCCAAAACCACACACTACTCCTTTATGTGTACAAAGCCAATCCTTAAAGAAAAGGGACACTTCTGTTTGGCTGATGCTCAACCCACAAACATCTACATTAATATATTCTTAATAGCAGGAGTAGTAACTTTAATACTACATGTACAGGAATCTTCTTATCTCTCTTTCTCTTTCAATATTACTTGTACATGTATGTCATTGATGTATACATCTAAACACCTTTACTGTATTTATGACTCATATACAACTACATAGTTATTCATTTTTGACCCAGAAATACATTTAAACTTGTAGCCCAATTGTCCTAGAATGGTTGTTATAAGAGACTGTTTGAACCTCTGCCTCTCCTTTATTGAGGTGTCCAGTGTTATTATAATCTGGATGCCATCCCTCCCTCTTTCCCTCTCCTGCTGCTGTATCTAATGGTCTCCTTGTGGGCTGGTTTGGTTGTCTGGGTAGGCCTAGTGGTGTCTTTTATCTCCTGCTCTGCCTGTCATAGTGTCTTTTGGGTCCAAGATAAACTTTGCCCTATAAACAATGGGCCAGGGCCAGGATTGAGAGTGAATTGTGAATTAACTAATATAGCCTCTCTTAATGGACACTCTCTATAGCGCACACCTCCATTTAACGGGCAGCACCTAGTGTACCAATTACATTCCTTACTGTATAAAATAACCTCCACATAAAGGACACCTCTGTATAACAGAGACTGTACTTTCATTGTGTTGATCTGTTTGGTCTGGCATGTATTACATCAGTTGTTTACTTTTACTCCACCAGTAAGTACATTTCCTTTCCATTGTCAGTCTATTACGAATTACTACACTCAGTTCATGTAGTTCATGTACTTTATCACTCTTGATCTAGTCTATTTGATTTATGCATTTAAGTCTTGATTCATTGCTTTTTAAAATTATGATTGCTTTTTGTTATTTTGGAGGCGATTTTTCTTCTTCTGATATGTTTTGGGGATGTCTGCATGTCTTGTGGGATATAATCTTCCATTTCTTTGTTCTATCATCACTTCCTGTCATTATCATTTACTATCATCGCTTACTCTCTCTCTCCCTCTTCCTCTTTCACACACTTATACATCCCCCTCCCACCCTCTCCCCTCTTTCTTTCCCCATCATTCTTGATTAGCAGTATTTTTGCTTATCCTTAATGTTAATAATGACAGCTAGCATTCTGTATGCTTACAAACCTTACATCAGCTTGTATTATTATTGTTATTATTTTATTATTTTTTTGCTTGCCAGTGTTGCAATACACAGTATTCATTGCATGTTCCAGTACACAGTGGACTGCAGAATCCAGATCTGCATGTCCACTTTTGTATATCAATTTGTATTTATTAAAATGGTCATAACTTTAAAAATTGAAGTTGGAATTGGCTCAAACTTTCTACATAGCATAAGTACATCAATATGTATCAGAAAATGTAATAAAAATTAGGGATGATTTTGGAGCCATTTTTTGGAAAAAACCATGGACTATAGTCTTTGCTTTTTTCCAAAACTTCACTACTTTTAAAAAGTGGCCATAACTTGAAAAATCAAAGTCGGAATCATCTCAAACTTTTTACGCAGCATAAGTATATGTACATAAGGTGGATTTCTGTTGTAGTCAAGTTGATCAGTATCCTGTCTGACAGCACAATAATCAGCTGATTAACATATGTTCTGGTTATGTAAGGGACATTCTATTTTCACAATTTATAAAATTCTCCCTCTCTCTTTCACACACACATTTAATCTATCCCTTAAATATTTCACTAATATTAAATACAGTACATGTACATACAGGTACATGTGTGTGTGTGTGTTCATTTTGTTAATTCCATAAAGTTTTATCTCTTTACCCAGTCTTGTAGTAAATAAATGAGTAAACTCCTACGTGTACGTGTATGTGTACCTGCCTCGTTTAAACCTTTTATCGGCAGCCGCTAGCTTTGAGGTACTGGTGACTACAAATTTAAAATATGCACAACCTAATAACTGAAGAATGTCATTGTTTATGACTATTATTATTATCATGGTATGTCTGTGTGTGTGTATGTACTGTATTTGTAGCTTTTATCTAAATTAGACCTTTTAAATTTGAAGTCTTTGATTGCTATAAGGCAGATGTACATGTACATGTACTATTCAGTTGAGTTATTTTTTACTTTAGCAATAATACTTTACAACACTGCATGAATGGTTTATGTCTCCAGCAATTTACAAGTTACACTTGTACATATATGATTGTATAGTTCTGCTTTGTTGACTTCTCTCTCTCTCTCTCTCTCTCTCTCTCTCCTACGATGGTAACGGTTCCTTGTTCAATGGTATTTGGATACTTTCCAAATATTCACCAATTATTGTTTACATGTTGGCGTCACTGTTGCTGCATACTACAATATTGTTATTGTTTTCTTTTATCTGTTAATATTATTATTATTATTATTATTGTGACGTTTTAGCAAATTAAAAGTCACGAAAAACTTCCTGATAGATCGTATTATGCAAGTATACATGTATATGTACATTTATTTTCTATTATTTTTAATATTTATCATCATGTATCTTGCAGACTGTCTGAAAGGAAATTAAAAAATAAATATCTAAAAAAATTAATATTAGCAGTACATACTCTATATATGTCCATCAGTGTTTGTGTATGATTTCTGTATTTGTCTATGGGGAGTCAGATGAAAGGAAAGTTTGGCTGTAGTAATGGAGACGAGGTCAATAGTTTACAACATTTTTCCTATAGATAGGTTAGACTTTGGCTTGTAAATGAACAATCTTATTTTCTATTAGTCAAGAGGGAGAGGGAGGGAGGGAGAAAGAGAGACAGAGAGAGGGAGAAAGGAGAGACAGAGAGAGGGAGAAAGGAGAGAGAGAAAGAGAGGGAGAAGGGAGTATTTCATAGTAAAAGTATTACATTTCATAGTTAATCATTCATGACATTATTAGTAGCAGCCTCTTGCTTTGTAGCAGCTGCCAAATGATAAACCTTTTTGAAGAGCGAGGTCAGCTTGAACCGACAGAGAGAACTACAAAGCAAGCCAATAGACTAATGGCTAATTACTCATAGCCACTTTGACATAACCCCCTCCCTCCCTCCCTCTACAACACTCTACACACATAATGTACTGTACACATGGCCAGTAGACCATATTTTGATCAAATGTGCCTTTGGCTAAACTGGGATTAATTACAAGTACATGTACAAGTACCTGTCTGTCTACCTGTGGTAAAGGTGTAGTGATTTTGGGGATTTACTGGTCCCCACTATTATTCCTGCTCATGTGTATAAAAGTGCTTAAATTTTATTGTCTAAATATGCTTATCTGTACTCTAAGCCTGTAACTATTAATTTCATAATGTCTATACTTGTGTGTCCATTAATGATATTATCAATCCTTGCCCTTAGGCAGCTGGTCTTGGATTGCCATTTCCCTCCTTTTTATTAGTTTATTTAATTATCTGAGACTTACCCACGCCTTCTCTGTAATGGCTGGCATTGTTTGTCTGATTGGATTAGTGTATTTATACTGTGTTCTTATCCCATGCACGGCTGTATAACTGTGTATATAATGATGTATTGCTTGTGTGTATTTATATTAGGAATAATGTATTTATTTCATTTTCTGTTTTATAATTCGAATTATTATACTATGCATGCATGACTAATGGCTTCTCTCTCTCTCTCTCTCTCTCTCTCTCTCTCTACCCTTTTTACAGCTGCACAATATTACGTTATTATTATTATTATTATTTTATGGTATGTTGTATCCCTTAGTTTACACACAGGCTGTGTCTGACTGGTGATTACCCATTACCGTCACAATTGACCACACACTCTATTCTCTGAACTGCATGATATCACCATTATTACCTCCAGCTGTTGTTTATCGCCCTATTAATAATTGAACGTTTTAAATATAATATTTATTTTCGAAACGAGTGCCAATTAATTATTATTTATTACGTATTTGCTTCTTTGTCCAGCTACATCTGAGCTAATGGCGATATACATATACATTATTATCATTATTATTATCATTGTAATTTATTATGTTAATTTTATTTTTATTTTAAATGCTGTGAAATCACAAATTGATATGTGTACGTATATACATTAAAATACCACGCCCCCGACCCCCTGCATCGCATACGTGTACATGTACGTCATGATTTATACCTAATACTATTCACTCATCCTCCACTTTGTTTATTTTGATTAGTAGGAAGAGGGTCTTGTTCCTTCACCACACTATTCCACCCTATTCTCCTCCCTCAGTCCTAATATAGCCTCTATTTGATATCAGTCTCCTTTATTGTTATTGTTTGATTGTTGGAAGACATATCCTTTCTTTAATAGCATCAGGACCTTCTATTGAGTATCAAGACAAATTGAATTGTGTGTGTGTGTTTGTGTTGTGTGTCAGTTCCTCTCCTAATGGAATTATTGCCTTTTTGAGTCATTTTATTTGACCTTAAGCTACAGTCTCAACATGTACACACCACTAGTGGGCAGCCATCAGTATTGTAGCCTCTTTACTAAGGACACCATTGGGCCCACACTACCTGTCCTTAATACATGTACAGTGTAGCCTCTTTATTAAGGACACCATTAAGCCCACACTACCTGTCCTTAATACAGAGGTGTCCTCATTTCAGAGGTACTTTTGTATAGGCTTATACCAATTGGGACATTACAAATCCCCTCATTATAAAGGTGTCCTCATTATAGATGCTACATGTCTTATCTACACACCCAATAGTCTGTTCCTAGTGTGCCATAGCTTGTACTAGCTTCACATTATTAATATAATTAGAGAATAATGTCTTTACAAGATTAACGTCTAACCATGTACATGTAGCCCTCCCTCCTTCCCTTCCAATGATAAGCCATTATTAAATAATGCTATACTACAATGTAGCTCCCATAGACATTTCTTAATGCCACTGGGGATCATGTACAAGTGTTGGCTGGCATGTTAACATTATGTACTGTATTACATGAGTGAGTGAGCTTAAAGGAAGGTAGGAGAGCCAGCCTCTTTGTAATGAGACTGTACATTGCTTTACTGTTGTCATGGGAATATATTGGAGCAGCTGGTCTATCATTAAATATTCTATGTTATTGATTTTTGGTTCGCACTGTCTCTGATCAAAGGGAAAGCATGGCAGACAGGATTGCTACACTGCCAGAAATGACATTAAAAGAGTATCCATATCACTGCAACTGTTGCTACATGTATGTGAGGCATACAAGTATGTACATGTTTATAATATACTGTTTTGTGTCTCTTTCTTCATTATAAACATGCTCTATGTATCCTTGTCTCTGTGTATAGCTTGTTCATTCATTAACTGGTTTTGGTTTCCCTTTTTCCTGTGAGAGGGAGAGAGTTCCTCATTGATAAAAAGTGAAGAAAGTTTTGAGCTAATTCTTATCCGACTTGTGAACAAGAGATGAAAAGAAGGATACCTTTCTTTCATCCTTCATCACTTGAAATAAGTGCCAATGTCTTCACACAATTATCATTAGCTTTAACTTACTGGCAGCTACTTATCAATCAGATTCTAATACCCACTACTTCTCATGTCTGTGTGTGTGTGTGTGTGTGTGTGTGTGTGTATTTATAAAGTCCATGTTTATATCTAATTGTGTCTGTTTTCATTTGTTATTTCTTTGATCGCCTAGCGAGAGAGAGAGAGTTTACTTCAGCTGCCGGTTTGGTTTATGTTTTCATTACAGAATATAAAGTTTGTTTATCAGTTGTTGTGATGGAGGCATGTGCACATGCAGCAGCTGGCTAAACAATAGAGAGAGAGAGAGGGAGAGAGGGAGGGAGGGAGGGAAGGTGTCACAAAATGTGATAAAATGTAAATGTGGCAATGGCTCTCAATCCAGTCCACACATTATTATGCTTCATGATGCAATAATTGTAAAATGATTGAAATTTGCCAAAACAGGCGTCACTCTATATAGTTAATTATGATAACACGAGATCGCCCTTCTTAGCTTTGTTTTACCTAACAGCTACAAGGAGATGGTAACCACGGTAACTCGTTGCCGGGGCACATTGGCATTTCTATGGTAACGGGCTGTTTGTTGTGCATGTGTCGAAACGGCTGCAAAAGAAGGTTGTTGCCAATTAATTACCTTTATCTTTTAAATTGGTTGAGCCAATATGCCCCTAGAGCCAAAAGGGACACTTTGTTTCTGATCGCCTCTCTCTCTCTCTCTCTGCCATCATCTCTCCTTCTCTTCATTAATATATTTGCACCATCCATTGTTAATGAGATGAATTTATTAGGTTCCCTTTGTGTTAGTTTTCACACGAATCAAGCCTCTCTCTTTCTCTCCCTCTCTCTCTCTCCCTCTCTCTCTCTCTTTCTCCCTCTCTCTCTCCCTCTCTCTCTCCCTCTCTCCCTCTCTCAAACACTCTATTGAATATTCCATATTTGGTCTAGGTCTCCCAATTTCAGCTTTGGCCTCTCATATTTAGCCTACATGTAGGGCTCCTTAAATCTGACATTCCCAAACTTTATTTCAAAATCAAACAATAGACACACAGAGTCAGTGACTCCTGATATATTGGTTGATATATCACCACCACCACCACAGACTGTCTAACCCACTAGTCTACCACAGTAACAATACTGAATAGGGGACTGGTTACCTGCTTCCACACACATTAGTGGTGACTGTGGTCTTTTTGTCTCTTGTCCTTCATTCAATGACAAGTCATAGTGTGTAGTGTGCCTTTTGTAGTGTATACATATATAGGCCACATCTGTTGTCTCCTTCTTATTATAAAATATGCTATTGTCATTTTATCAAGAAGAATACAAGGGTTGTAAAGGGCTGATAGTATGTTAGACTTGAAGGGAGAATTTAGATTGTTATTTTGGTCTTGGTTATGTAAATAAAGCATTGTCTGTGCCATTGTTTCCCATTGTTTATTCATCTTAAGCCGCAAATATCTTATCCCTTCTTCTCTCTCCCTTTCTTTCTCTATAGTTACTAAACATGTGTTTGTCGGCTTGGAACAAGTACAAACAGATAAAGAAAGGTTCAAAGAAGCTCACTGTATCAAGTTAATAATTCAAGTAAGTTCACAACCAATTGAGTGTACCCTTGGCTCAACAGTATGGCTACACAGGGAAAGATCTACATGCATTGATAATATAATTATAGGTCCTTGATTCATGTGGTACAAGACCTAACTTGTACTTTAGTCCAAAGGTCATTCATCCTACATGCACATGTACATGCACATGTACATGTACTTGTCATCAATTTTTCTATAATTACTTTACTATAACACCTACTCTGAGAGGACATGCTTTTAAGAAACCCTGTACGGTTATTATAAGAGAACCTTTATGATTAAACTTTAACGTTATACGTAAGACGTCCTTGAGTTGTAGCCCTTTCTCTTCCTCTGTGCTAAAACTCATTCATTTCTTCACAAGTCTCCCTTCTCAATGGATTGAAGTCTTTCGATGGTAAAAAGGACAATTGGCAACTGATAGTAGAGACAATCATCACAACCATTGATGCGTCATCAACAAGAATAAAATACTTCATATTTAGCGATGGAGCAGGAATAAGCACAATCCTTATTAACTGGCTGCAATTAGCGCAATACATGTACATGTATCTTATATGAGCACCTCCTCCTTTGAATTTAAAGAGAGACCTTCTTTATATAAATACATGCAAATCACTCGTTAAATTCTTTTATTTATAATACACGTTTTAAATGCTGTTACGTATCATTTCATAATGAGTTTTTAGAAAAGATGTTGGTAACATTACAGGGTATGTTAGTACTTCCTTTGCTTGAATGGGGCCTGTGTGCTCTTTCTCCTATCAGATCTGATCTTTTGTTCACTATACAGAGTGTGGACTTGTCTGCCTGTCGCTACCGATAACTTCAAAGGATTTTATTGTAAACCTACTCCCTTTGATGTACCGATGAAATTGAACTTCGCGGGCATACTCACTCCCGGGGTTCGGTGGGAAAGGCAGCAGAGTATAAAAAGAGCAGTCCGCGGAGCAGTCCTCAAGTTCAGAAGTTTATTTCGCGAGTTAGCAGTTTAAGAGATAAGTGACACTTCAGGGAAAAAGAAGCAGAGATGTCTCAGATATTGAGGATTGCTTTATGTCCAGCTCCATTTCAAAAACCAAAGAAGAAAGGTAAGAACGCAAGGAGAGAGAGATACGGATTATAGTGTTGCTATTAGCATATGGAGTATCATTTCATTGATTGATAATCACTACTGACTCTCTCGTTATAGGTGAGAAAAAGAAAGACAAGAAGTTGGCTGGATCACAGTTCCAGGACATTCTTCCTAGCTCACTAATGGTCGACACCACTCGATCCCAAAGCATCTCGGGGAGGCCCAGCAGCATCAGCCCAAGGAGCTCAATGTCTTCAGGGAGCCCCCAGCAGCCTCTCCGCTCAGCTTACAGCCATCATGGAGACATAAGAGCTGTAGTTGTACCCCAACAATGCAACAACTGCGGGGCCTCTTCTTCTAGTGGTGCCTGCTGTAGAGGAGTGCCTCCTCCTCCAACTCCTTCTTACGGTGGAAGCGGCTACCAGTCAGAGTATGGCGGCTATGGCAGCTATGCTGGTGGATTCGAGACACAGATACTAGCTAGAGCTACCAAGGACCGACCAGCAAACCTGAGGATGACAGCAGTGAGGGATTACTCTCCCGGCTGTAACGAGGAGCTTTCTGTCCGCAAGGGACAGCGAGTGCGGGTCATGTACAGGAACCATGACTGGGTCTTTGCCGTCACAAAGCATGGCAGCTCTGGCTTTATCCCTTTCTCTTACGTGCGTCCTTCTAGGAAGTACAATGGCTACCAGAGCGAGCCAGAGATAGCTCGAGTTGACGAGCCATATGTCTCTGGATATGACACGGATGCAACCAGCTTTCCCTTTCCACCCCAGCCTCAATTTAGGCATCCTTCCCGCCATGGGCCTGCTCCTTCTCCTCAGTCTTACACCATCAACACCAGTTGCAGGCGAGTAGGGAGTGGATCACCAGTACAAGCACATGTGGATAGAGTGTTTGATTCAGGCTACATGTCAGCAGTCGAAGGATCAGCTTACTACCACAGTCAAGCAAGATCGGCTCCTTCAAGGTATCGACCCACTACTTTAAAACCTTCCGTCGACTCGTTTGGAAAGGAATTTATAGAGGAGCTTGTTGTCATACACGATTT
>NW_003546264.1:257216-268342 GCF_000090795.2 Amphimedon queenslandica | reverse complement strand
ATAATACTGTCATGTTGTTTACTATCATTCATATTATTATATATACTGTCAAAATTGTTATTTAAATTGCCTTGGGCCTTTCTTCTTTCAAAACTGAGCCCAGACTGACCCACCTTTAGTTTACACTGTGTGTCTTATCGCCTTTCAATTATTATTGCAATCCAATGTAATTCAAGACTATACCTCAACCAGCTAGAAACAACATTAAATCAGTGCTTTCCCATACTCAGCAATTTTTATCAAACAGATCAGCAATTTAGTAAAATGTTTCTGCTCCTTCCTTTGCTGATTAGAGTTTAGACATGTGATTCTGTAAACTTGCAATGTTTTGTCTGATGACTTAGTCCATGTTGTTGATGTTTGCGAAACTGTCGTTAACTTTTCTCTCTCTCTCTCTCTAGCTCTATCAAGCCCTGACTTTGAAACAAGCCGAGCGAGACGTCACCATTATCCATCTGTCGAGCACGTGTCGTCACGGCGACAGCACCCCGCCCACCACTACTCCCGTCACCATCAGCACCACAGGAACATGAAGAACACGGCCAGGGACCGATTCAAGCAACTGGCTGCTGTCCGTTCGACCGACCCTACGTCAATGGACAAAGAAGAGATTAAGAAGATTGGGACTAAGCTGATCGTGTTAATGGACTATGAAGCAGTCATTGATGATGAACTCTCAGTCGAGTTTGCTGAGACCCTACTAGCTGACGTACTAAGTCAAAACGGGCTTGAGAGGATATGGGTTTACTGCCCGCGTACTGATAGCTGTGGGTTCGTACCAATGTCCATGGTAGTGCCACCTGTTGTTTAGAGACTAGAACTTTTATAAGAGAGACAATTTAACGCATACACACACTTGATCATCCTGCTCCCTTTCTCTCTCTTTTCCATTGATCATATTTTTCTCCTTTTATCTCTGATAATATATACTCTATATCAGGTCCTCATTGTGTTATTATCCACTCACTCACTCCATGCACTATGTGACATTGTACAGATTCTCTCTCTTTCTCTTTTTGTGTTCATTCCTTCAACTTATGATATGTGCAATATTCAGAAGCACAAGTATAATAATAATAAATATTTAAACACTAACAAAGTTCCATGGTGGATATAGCCCATCTTTGAAGGACTATATGTGACTTCCACAAATTCGCAACAGAATATGACACCGTTAGGAACTGACAGAATATCCAAACAAGTATCATTGTTGATAGGACACTAATGTGGATAAGAATTCATTAATAAAACAAAGCCTGCATTGTTTACCATATAAAGACTTGGTGAATTCGTAGTCCCACGAACTCTATCGGGTTTCACTTCAGACTATAATGTTATAATCAAACCTGACTGGGATTACTTTCTTTATAGAGAAGTATTTTAATGAGATTAGTATCAAAAATGTGGCAGTCACCATACGATATTCCTCCTTTCACTCTTTGTCTTCTTGCGTGCTTTACCCACTAAATAAAGATTACGCCATAAACTAGTACATGTCATGTACTTATTATAATTCGTTAGTCTACGTGCACAGTATAGTGGCCGCGCCCAGTAACAAGGCTAATTGCGTTACCATGGAACCTTGTTTGTAGTGGCATGCATGGAATGTGGGCATATTTTGACATTGTTTGGCAGCTCAAGTGATTCTTCTTCTTGTTGGTTGCTATTGACTGTGGGTACAATGAATAATATATCATTGAGAAGAGAGAGAGAGGGGAGAGAAAGAGAGAAAGAGAGAGAGAGAAAAGAGAGGAGTAGGGGTATTAATTTAGCAACTGTGAAATGATTACAGGAAAATGTGGGAGAAGCAGTGATACAAGAGCAATGAAATGTACCACAAAGATAAATATGTATTACTTATCCAAACTAATACATAAGAATGACGGACAATCATAGCCGTAGTGCACCGTGCCTCTTCTTTGATGTGAGTGTATTATTAGCCAAAGACTTTGTGATATGCTCGTAATTCTCTGTGTTGATAAAAACAGATATCGTACACATGAAGAGTCCATTAGCATCACACTGGATGAATCAAGTGTATCTTTTTAATTGTGTAATACGCCAACCACAAAGACTAATTTAGTGGAAGCAAGTAGACCCTCTGACCACTTGTTGTGTATCAGTGAGTGATATTAAAAGGTGTTATTAGTTGATAAAGGAAATAATTGTGTTAAGAGAGGACATATTACATGTTGAATTGGTTGAGGGAATTTCATTTAGAAAGGAAACAAAAAATACATTACAGATCAATGGATTATCATAAGAAGAGAAAGGAAGAGAAAATGAGAGCTTTCACCAAAACAATGGAATGACATAAAGCAAGTGACATCAAATGATGTAGACTAAATGGGCTACAATACAAATCTTACTATAACCACTTCAGAGATTGTGACAATCCAATTAAAATATCCTGTGACATTGTATGATGTCATCTGGCATCATACTAATCTGATTAAGCTCACTGTATGGTAGGTAGAGTTGCCATAACCATCATTTTTGTTATGATGATTTTATGTGTTTCTTACATGAGATCATGAATCAAAGACCAGCTAGGAGAGGATATTAATCTAATCTATTACCTATACACATTAACATTCTTGTGCTGTGTATCAAAATAGATTGTACTGAAGTTTCTCTAATATTTGACAAAAGTCCCTGTACTATAGTACAAGGGGCTTTTGTCAAAAATGGCTTCAAGAGAATTCTCCATTTTTATTACATTTCCTGATGCATATACATGTTTTTATGTTGTGTAGAAAGTTTGAGCTGATTCCGATCAAAATTAATTTTTTTACAAATTTTTAAAGTTGCTCCAAAATCAGTTAAAAGTCCCTGTACTATAGTACATGGTTACGGGCCGAATTTTGCCAAAAATGTCAAGGAGAGAATTCTTCATTTTTATTACATTTCCTGATGCATATACATGTACTTATGTTGTGTAGAAAGTTTGAGCTGATTCTGATCAAAATTGGATTTTTTACAAATTTTTAAAGTTGCTCCAAAATCAGTTAAAAGTCCCTGTACTATAGTACATGGTCACGGGCCAAATTTGGCCAAAAATGTCAAGGAGAGAATTCTCCATTTTTATTACTTTTTCTGATGCATATATATGTACTTATGTTATGTAGAAAGTTTGAGCTGATTCCGATCAAAATTGGATTTTTTACAAATTTTTAAAGTTACTCAAAAATCGGACAAAAGTCCCTGTACTATAGTACATGGTCACAGGCCAAATTTCGCCAAAATTGAAAAGGAGAGAATTCTCAATTTTTATTACATTTCCTGATACATGTACATGTTCTTATGTTGTGTATAAAGCAGTGCTGTAGTTTAAGCACATGTCTGACCTCACCTAACTGTTATCAGTGATACACAATACCTCTATTCCATTACACTCATTTCTATTAATAACAATAATAATAAATATAATAATAATAATAATGATAGCTAGGTGTACCAATTAATGCTTTTAGCAGCTTATAGATATGTTTACTGGCTCAGCATGGGGGCACTTTCCTGTTTCCTATAGATCAAAGAGAAGTGAAAATAAAAAATATAATTATTGCGACATGTTTACCGAGCAGCATCAAAGCTTGTAACGCTCGCTCCGTCTCAATTTCTCTCCTGAGGGTGATAAAGATAGGAGAGAGATGGATCCAGAGAGAACTCATAAGTTGAAACCACGACTAGTCGCCCACAACTGTGTGTTTTAACTGATAGGTACCACAAACAGTAAACGTTAGTCAAAACACAAAAACAAACATCACAAAGTACCAGTCTACCGGGAGGAAAGAAGTTCCTAGTTACACTCATAAAACCACATTCAGCATCAGTTTCTATGCAGTTGCATCATCATTACACCACATCAGTATAAACCACAACTTTAATACATTGCCAAGTTATACAAAATGGTTACCATAATAACACATGAGCTTTTCTTTCATCACTTGCCATTTTTAGTCTTATTTTACTAAACTATAGTGCAACTGAAATTCCACAAATGATGTACTTACAAGAAATGGTACAAATTGTATTTCATGGGATACAGAACTATGTAACTCCACTATAGTTCTGACTCTACTCAACTATACATAGATTTGTACATACTTTCACTTCCAGACCAACTTGTGATGCAATCATCAAAGACAGACATCAAACTGTAATTGAACAATATTTGTGTGATCAAACATATTTAAATACATCATTCAACATTGGAACTACTGTCAAGTACATCTTTATGAGTGCCTGCAGTTGAAACAAGGAGAGGACAGAGAGAGAGGGGAAGCTTGAGGGGATAGAGAGAGAGAGGGGGGAAGACTAGGGAAGGAAGGAGATTTAAAAGAGATAACACATAAACTGTACTGCTTGTTTAAACGAGTGAACTTCTTCCATCAGCCAATAAATTACATAATATCAAAGATGATGATAATAATCCACAGGCTGTGTAAACCATAATTGCCTTAAAATTTAATTTTATTAAAATGACCACAACAGCATGTGTATATGTATATCACATGTCTCCTGAGATATAAGATATCTAGAAGCTTGTGCTCCATAAACTAGACAGAGATCTCTCTATCTCAGTTTCCCCACACTCTAAATGTTGACATCAAGATCCTAAATCTTGCTAAAGTACAAGAATATCTGATTCCGTTTTGTGTAACTCTAGTATAGAAGGTGCTCCTTTGTAATGTAAAACCATCTTTATCACTAATAGGAGACCAGGAAGCATCAACTACCAAGAGAGATACTATACACAGATACACCTATTTTTATTAATAATGATTTATTCAATATGATTACATATACAGGTGCTCCATAAGGTTTTAAAAAGCAGCTGTTTCGTATTATCATAATAAACTGGAGAAAGATAAAACAAACTGATCTCTCCCTCCCTCCCACACCTTTCCTCTCTCTCTCTCTCCCTCTTCCTTCTTTGAAATGGATACATATTCATATGACCTCACTGACAGCTAGTCTGGATACTATAAACTCTCCCTTAACTCACTATGATCTACACACACATGTACATGTACATACACACACACACACACACACACACACACACACGCATACCTTGATTATAATACTCAGTAATGTACAGTGTATGTCCGGTCACTACACTGGGCTAGCAGCTGTTACGCTATGGCGGCATGATGCTGTAATGTGGTGTAGCGATGATGTGAAGGCTATCAATAGTATCTTTATTGAATAAGTAAGGTTGGGTAGTAAATAGGAGATTAGGAAACACTATAGGCCCCAGGATTTCGTATTACAAAACCACACTCTAAGATGTAGATCAAAACAGATACCATAGAACATAAAGCATATTAACAATAGTACAATGGATTCAGGCAGGCTGGCACATACTTGTAATGAGGATATAGGATATACTTTTAAGCTATTATAATATGAACACATCTGGATGTTTCTTAATGCAGATCTATAGCCCTAATTCTTATCTTATAGTTCTACCTTCAGTTCCCAGTATGTATGATTGAATTATAACCTGCCATAGTTACGAGTATGATAGTACTTTTTATAGTACAGTATTAATGATGATATTATAGGCAGCTGCATGCTGGCCGGTTATATTAGTATATTGATTAATCTCAAACTGGATTACTACCATCTTCATTATTGGATTAATTTCATTGATTAACATCAAAGAGATTAATTCAATTTGGCAACATGAGTAGATCAACTAATGACATTACAAGATTGTAGGAAAGATTACCATTATTGTATAATGGTATAAGCTATGCACTCTGCTGTTGTTTAATAATAATGGCGGCATTAAACCACCACTCTGGAGGAAGTTAGGTGAAGCTGCAGCTGCGTCAGGTACTACTTGTACTATACAAGGCTTGGGTCGCCTTTGATGTATTCTGTTATACACAAGACTAACTGTCTGTTATTATGTAGAAAGAAATAACAGATAAAAGAAAGAAAGGAGAATGGCTAGCAATAACACAGCCTTATTGGACAAGAGGTGTGCTACATCAAAAAGATATCAAAATGATGAGTCACTCTCCTCCTCTCTCACCATCGATGTCACCAATAACAAGAAATCAATCAATTCAAAATCAAACTCTGCGGCTGCCTTTATGAAGTCCTTAAAAACAGCTGCACATTTACACACCTCCACTAGTACAAGTGTCTACTATGATTAAGGGTAGGGCAGCTGTTCCTGTGAACGTGTGTCCTTATGATAATAATTAGAAGAAAGTCTGTTTGATTGGCATTTGCTTTGATGATTAATGTCTATGTGTACACCCTTAAAATAATGAAGTGGTGCACTCAATGAAAACATTTTAATTTAGCAGATACAGCAACTATACAGACTGATCTTTATCAAGTTTTATGTACACTTGCTAACTGAGCATGTACGAATGTAACAGCTAAACATAGAGTGAGAGAAAGAGGAACAATTAAGTTTGTGTCAGGATATGATGACATACACTATGTCATTCACACCACTGTAGTACTATAGCTGCTACCATAGCAACCACAGCAAAGCAGGACAAATCCAAAAAGATGAAATTCACATCATAAAAGGTGACATTTATAACACCCTCAATTTAACAAACCACCAGGAAAAGTGATTATACTTAAGGGGGCCCCCACTAGCAGTGGACCTTTTCTTTATAAGTTAACCACAATGACGCAACTATTATTATTATATACACTGAAAGAGACTGTTACTTGTTGATATTACATATAACACCACATTCTGTGACAGAGCGGTCTCTTTGATGTTCACAGCACCTGTATAATTATTATATTCACATGTACAAACACATTCAAACAGGCAGTACTTGTTCCTTAAGTGTCCACCCAGGGAGACAGCAGCTGTGTGTACATTATACAGCTGAGACTAGCACAATATAAGGAGAGCTTGAGAGATTGATAAAGATCAAAGGATTACTCTGGAGGGTAGGCATTAACAAACAAGAGTATAGCTGACAGCGTCTGATACTGGTCAATGCTGCTACCTAATGTAGACTGGAACAATAATGCTACTGCAGTTCATTTTATCCTTATTTAGATATAAGTGTAATTATTGTGTTATTAATAACTGTACGTGAAGATGACTCAGCTTTTGATACTATGAATGACAAATCATTTTTATAATGAAAATGATTTTTAAAAGCAAAATTGACCTCTCTCTCTCCTCTCTCTTTCTCTCTCTCTCTCTCTGTCATTATAGACACAAGACTAAAGAATGTGGAGCATACTTACATCATGTCCTTATACTCATGAGACATCCGCTCTCTCTACACTAAAGCACATACATTACATACTTCATGTTCATACTAGTGCATAACCTTTGTGTGATCATGGTAATGGCTCATTTCTCTGCACTCACTACTTATCAGAAATGTTTCTAATTCACTCACTGCCTTGTTAGATAGACCTTTTTGTATACATGGCTACATTAATTGTTTTATCTGCTAATATACATGTATATAAATGGAGAATGTATGTGTAATTTAAATATTAATATATAATAGTTTAACAAGTTGAATGTTAAGTAAAAGAATTCATTAGCTATCATTAGCACAGCGAACGTACCGTTATTAGTATCATTATTATTAACAAGAAGATTAATGAAATTATGCTATACTTTCATGCATGGCATTGGTATAAGATGAGTAGCAGATCCAAATAAACAGGGAGAGAGGGAGAGAAAGAGAGAGAGGGAGAGGTGGGGGGACAGTAAACAATGTACGGTTGAGTAGTTAGGACGTGTTTGAAGTTGAATAATAACAACTGAACCACACACAGGCTGGCAGACTTACAGGGTCCGTAGCTAACTCCTCCCTCCAATACAGCAAAATGACATAACCAGACATTGTAGTGTATCAGCTGTAGTTATAGTAACCTAATGAAGTCATCATTCACAGCATTGATTTAAGGATTATTCTTAGGAACTGATGATGATATTAATATGATATAAAAGATCATTTATTTAATGATAAGTGTAGAGGTTAATGAAGCAGCTGTTTCTTTTAAATCTTATTTACATTATCTATCTTTATATCTTGTTTACCACCAATATATCCTGTTTTCCCTCTCATAAATATTCTTATTATTAATTTCAAAGATCACACACACACACACACATACACTTTTCATTCTCTTTAGCTGAGGGAGACTGCCGTTACTATGACAATCCCTTGCCAAGAAATGCAATGTGTAAACTAAAAACAGAAAATGACATCAAAAAATGGAATTGACATCAAAGACATTCACCCAGCAACATTAATATGAACATCATCACTACATACTGGAGGAGGAGGAGGTATTGGAGCATTTGATATTGTACCATCCACTAGCAGTTACATGTACATGTACATTAATATAATGATTAGTATAGTATACAAAGTGGATGACAGCTGCTGGATTAATTATAAGAAAATGTCGAATATTTATCAATTATACAATAGAAGAGGAGAAAAAGAGGGGGAGAGAGAAACGGGACAATAGACTATAAAACATGTAGTATTTAAGAATTAAGATATAATTATAGTTCCACTATACCATGTAAGGAGAAGTTTAAGTGGATTACCATATATGGGGTATAGTTTAAATGGATATAGTGTGAGACCTTAAAAATGACCATGTGACATTATGTACTATGAAAACAAAGATTAAAGAGAGAGGGGGAAACCCTGGTACTACCTTTACTCACAGATTCACATGTGCATGGGAATATGACCTTTCACATGACATATATTGCATCACATGAAACTATTAATAGTAACAACAATACATTACCACGAGGTCATATTGAAAGTGTTCTATTATTAGTAACACAGGTGATAATAACAAACTGCTACATCATACTATACCACAGGAACATGTGCATGTACATGTGCTTCATGTATTGATGTAGACCTAATAGTTAAAAATGAAAGTTATCGAAGCATAAACTGTATGAACAATGTGTGCTTTGTGTGTATTAGTTACAGAAAATAACAGGACCAATCTTGTTAGTGTTGGTAGTCTTTGATCTCATATATACTTACTGTGTGGGGCCATTGAGAATATAATAACAGTTAATCATTGTAATGAACTGTGTGTGTCTCTAATGATTAATTCAATCACCACTCCCAAAATTCCATCCCTCACTCTAAAGCTAGCTCTCTCTCTCTCAGACTATAAAAGGACATTATAAAGACTAATAGAAATATACATGTACATGTAGTATAGGTATATGTACGTGTAGCAAACAGCAGGTGTTTACTAGTAAACCTTACCTCCAAAACACACACACACACACATATATGTACATGGATGCATGTGCTCATTCATGACTTGTTAATGTCAATATATCACCAACAAATATTATATTATTAATAATTCACATGATGACTATATAAATACATGTACATGTACATATATATGTGTCTGTGTATATCCACATTGGTCTCTCCCTTCCTCTCTCTCTTCCTTTCTCTCTTCCTCTCTCTACTCCTCATATAGTGAGTGTCTGTTCATCACACGTTATAAGTTAAAGTATCAAATTACACATTCACCATAAGCTGTCATCATTATATTATAATAGTAAATATTACTACATCCTCTGTAGTGTACTGGTAAGGATTGGAGGCAAAGTATAAGGAACTGACAGCTGCTACTAACAAAATAAACCATCAATTATACTAGACACCATCACATGTAGAGAAATATGAAGGAAATCCAGTCAATCAATGTTTACCAAATGAACTATAATGAACAAGGAATTACTCCAAGAATTAAGACGTGTTACGTACACACACTTGTAGCAAACTATAGCAATAGATTAGAATGAGTATGTACAAATGATTACGTACATTAATATGTATAATATCTTAACTGCATAGCTGGAAGTAGTGTGGTCATGTTCTGTAGAGTGATTGAGGTTTAGTGCAGATTGTCTTAAAAGAAGGATACCATGATACCATCATACATGTACATAATGGTAGAATATTAACATTACTTATTGTATTGCTGGTAATTAAATTATAAAATGGGCAGGACTTCAATAAACAATCATTTTGAATTAAAGACGGTTTAAGTGACAAAGGTCATATAATAAAAATTAATAATGAACACTTACACAATAATTAGTTATAAAATAAACAAATGCAGTGTAAAAGAAATGTTTCAGATACATGTACATAAAGTTTGAGTTGATTTTAATTAAAGTTGGGTTTTTTGCAAAATTTCCTGATGCATATACATGTTCTTATGTTGTGTAGAAAGTTTGAGCTGATTACGATCAAAATTGAATTTTTTACAAATTTTAAAAGTTACTCCAAAATTGGACAAAAGTCCCTGTACTATATATTAGTAACGCGGTAGCGTTACTAAGTAGAATTCACCCCACTTCAAAATGGCTGCCACTACTTTTGCAGCCTTGCTATACTTAGTACATGGTCTCAGGCTAAATTTTGCCAAAAATGAAAAGTAGAGAATTCTTGATTTTTATTACATTTTCTGATACATATACATGTTCTTATGTTGTGTAAAAAGTTTGAGCTAATTCCAATTAAAATTGGATTTTTTAATGAATTTTTAAAATTGCTCAAAAATTGGACAAAAGTCCCTGTCTATATAGTACATGGTCTCGAGCCAAATTTGGCCAAAAATGGAAAGTAGAGAATTCTCCATTTTTATTACATTTTCTGATGCATATACATGTACTTATGTTGTGTAGAAAGTTTGAACTAATTCCGATCAAAATTGGATTTTTTACGAATTTTTTAAATTGCTCTAAAATCGGACAAAAGTCCCTGTACTATAGTACATGGTCTCGAGCCAAATTTGGCCAAAAATGGAAAGTAGAGAATTCTCCATTTTTATTACATTTTCTGATACATATACATGTACTTATGTTGTGTAGAAAGTTTGAACTAATTCCGATCAAAATTGGATTTTTTACGAATTTTTTAAATGGCTCTAAAATCGGACAAAAGTCCCTGTACTATTTCTGTGTTGTGTTTATTTTGTTAAAGATGTTTGTTAAGGGCTTAGTTCCCTCATGTAATGTACTATAGTACATGGTCTCGAGCCAAATTTGGCCAAAAATGGAAAGTAGAGAATTCTCCATTTTTATTACATTTTCTGATACATATACA
>NW_003546264.1:140190-256317 GCF_000090795.2 Amphimedon queenslandica | reverse complement strand
AGAAATATCACTCCTACGTGTATCCTTTATATAATAAGAAAAATAAATCATTAATATTATATACAGTTTACAAGTGTGTGTGTGTGTGTTACATGTACATGTATATGAGTACATGTATATTAAATTAACAGTATAAGTAATTCAAATATTGCTGTACAGTAATTATTATTATACTCACTGATATTAAGGAATGTTGTATGATCACTGAGTGATTTCAACTTCCCTTCTCCTCCAAACTCTATTATCCAAGTATTGGTTGTATCTTCATTCCAAACTGATAGAGACTGATACTTTCTATTTTTGACTGATTCAGGAACACCAACCTAATAATAATAATAATAATAATAATAATAATAATAATAATAATAATGCTCGCCCCTTCAATGTTTACATTCACCCTAGTAATAATAATAATTGGGCAAAGCCCACTAAGATGAGTAGAGTTTGTTTGTATGTCTGTACACGTACGTATTCCGTATCTCCTCTATATATCCGCACATGCCTTGCAGTGCAAAAGATTCTAAATTTCAATACCTTAAGCCTACTATTATTTGTGTCTACTAATTTTAGCAAAATCAGCAAAAGTCATGTTTAGCGTTACTAATTTTAGTGTTTTTAACCAAATTAACTATAAATAATAACCATTATAATGAATAATAATTATTTTGGCGTCTATTTAATTTAGCGATTTAAAGCTCTCGCTAATATAGTAAACGCTAAAAATAGTAGGCTTAAGGTATTTCATTTGAAAGTGGGAGTGGCCGAATGAAAATAAAATGGCGATCACCACACAGGAATCAGAAGTCAAGATTTTCCTCATGATTTTCCTACTTCCTAGCAACAAGATAAGGCAAAAAAACCGTCCAAAGACTTCTCCAACTGCTTGAAAAGGTTACAGGTGCAATTAAGTAACTATGAAACTCCTTTTTGTTGAGATAACTGTGAAAGTCAAACAAATGTCACCTTTGTCACTGACTGCACTAAACTGGCCAGCCTTTTTATATCTTATAGCTATTTTAAAGTCAGTGTAGCAAGGCTTAAAGTAAAAAACAAGTCAGGAGTTTTCTAGCAGCAACATAAGTTTGAGATTCTGCTTTTTTCAGCTAATAATCTATGAGGCTGAGCCCTTGAATGTTCTACATTGTTTCTAGTAATAATAATAATGATAATGATGTAGTACATGTATGTATGTGACTATGAGTACATGTTATATGACATATACACATGTATAATGTAAGTATGTACATATTATCATAATGTGTTCTACCTCCTTCCAATTAGTTTTGTTAATATCAAATGTCTCACATTGTCTGCCACCAATAGTCAATAGTTTTAGTCCTGAAGGACTATTCAGTAATACACTACGACGAGGAGGCAAAAACATAGAATAAGTACCACCTTTTTTACTACCATTAGATATCGTTGCACAAACCTAAATGAACAATGAGACTATTAATTAATAATTTTACTAATAAATATTGTACCTATTAATTAATTAATTAATTATGATAATTATTATACATACCACTGATCCTTTAGTAAAGGTAAGACGATAAACAGAATTATTTGATATATCATTATCATCATTTTGAAGTAAAATAGCACTGGTATCATCTACTGACATCAAATTAAAGTATTCAATTCCAGTAATAACATCTCCAGTAACTTCAGGTGAGATCCACTGACCTACAGTAATTAATTAATTAAATCAATTAATTAAAACTATTAATTTACTTGTAGCAATTCTAAAATAATGAATATTAATAGGTTCTGATTCAATTATTACAAGGTAATCTTCTCCCTCAATCTTTACAGCAATCATACCACAATCATCCTTCTTCTTAGGACCATCCTCAGGATTAGTAGGTACAACTTTCCTCCATTTGAGAGTATCAACATTTAAACTGTACAGAACATTATCATCATAGCGACGATGACTACAAAGTCCTCCATAATAGAATATCTCATTCCCAATAGCAACAGCTGCATAGTTAATGCTACCCAGTGGAGGATCACCAGTGGTAGGTTTCTGCTCCCACCTACCAGTCAGAAGGTGAAGTACCTCCACAAATGATGAATCTCTTTTCTCCATCTCAATATTGTGTTCTTTAGGATGGTCATCTCTCCTCCCACCCCACATATAAAGACAGTCTCCTACTATTACTGTAGAATGACCACTTCTCTCAGCAGGTTCATAGTCTATATAATAGCACAAACTATCAGTCAAACAATATTTATCATAAATTATAACTTATTAACCTTTCACAGTGGGGCTGGGGACTGCTTTTGCTGGTTTCAGGGCTGCCATTTTGTTTGGGAGAGGAAAAATAGTACCACGCCCACTGAGCCCCATCCAACAAAAGCAATAAAATTTGCTTCTATAATTAATTTTAGCTATAAAAATAATAATAATCAGGAAAGTATTAATTAAAATAATTACTTAAGCTTTATTAATTGCAAATAATTGTGTGTCCTCGTGTTCCATTTCTGACGACTCATTACCGGAATCAGTCCCGAGTCTAACCACTTTATGTAGTCCAACAGACTCCGCCCCCTTCTCCATCCCATTGTCATCAACAGGAACTTGAATGAATCCTTTACAGCGACACTTCCTCTTGTAGGCAGATACTCCCATCGCTATGACAACCATTACTATGACAACAGCTAGTATAACAGCAACGACTGTAGCTATGATTGAAGCAATAAGATGTCTGCTTGATCCATAGGGTAGAGTATTTTCCCAGGTGCCACAGTTAGTGGCGTGTGGTATGTATGTACACGTGTTCCTTTTGGTGGACGATGGGGAGGGTGAGCTCGTTAAGTGAGTAGGCGTATCCTTTAGACTGGGCGTGGCTTGAATTGATGACATTTGAGATGATGTTAATGTTTCTGAGGACGAAATCAACTCAAAATAATAGGAACTGCTGGTCTGAGTGGGTGTGGCTTCCAACGATGACAACGTGAAATTAATAACAGTTGCTGGACTATTACTAAATACAGTCACTTCTTTAGTGACTGGTACATATCCATCTGCTGTCACTGTTAACTTATAATTTCCTGGAACTAGTAATCTCCAGTAATCTCCATCACAGGCGGTCGTTATATTATGATCCCGCCCACTCACTGCTATACTAGCATTAGCTATTGGGTTACAGTCGGTATCAGTCACGAAACCCTTCACCCCTACATGGACCTGTTTCATAAAGGACAACATTGCGCTTTTATTATCATCCCAAATACCAGAGAGAGCCGACGCATAAGGATACTTATAACAACCTTGCTCTATCGTTATCTCAAAACAATTTGAAGTCACGTAATTATAATCTTGCATCCCTCCTTTAACACTGTACCAGGCTGCCCCATTAGTAATACCATCAGTAAAACCATAATTATCTCCAGGGCAGGGCTCGCCTAGATACATGGTTGAATGAGCTTTTGAATAAGCTAGACTAATCTGTCTGAAGATATCATTATCAGGCGAGGGAGTGCTGACAGAGGAACCACTCCTACTGTTGTCATAAGGATAGTTAGCAACCAGGGCACCATTGTGGAAATTAGCCGAGAGAACAAACGGGTACTCCTCCAACCAGCGCATGATGGCCTTCGTCTCTGAGGTACGGTCGATTTGATTGTCATGGAAACGATCAGGGAAATTCCGATTGATGTCGACCCCATTCGCATTATAACGACCTTTAACACCACTGTAGGTACCTTCACGAGCCTTAGAGTACCCATCAGGATTAAGAGTGGGTAGGATATGAATACGAGTCTCATTAATAAGACTTGTAATTTCATCGTCAAGCCCGTAATTATTTAACAGATACTGGATTAGGTAGAGGAGGGTTTCTCGGCCTGTTACTTCATTCCCATGCATGTTCCCAATGTATTTGAACTCAGGCTCTCCTGGTTCGTGAACCCCGGGATTATCTGTTATTTCTAGGACGTAGAGAGCTACTCCTTTCTCGCTGTATCCAATGTTATAGAGGCGAGTGAGGGAGGGGTACGAGCTGTGCGCGTCTTTAAGGAACTGTTCTAGCTCATCGTTATCATGATGTTCAAATGATATTGAGAGACTGGATCTGACTGGAGTAGGAGCTACTGGAGAGAGAGAGGACAAGAGGAGAAGGAGAGAGAGAAAGAGAGAGCCAGTCATTGCTGTGGAAGACAAAAGAGATCTTCTCTTCGATGATGTTTTCATTTTTTGGGTAATTACTTAGCAGCTAGCCCCACCCAAAGCAAACCACGCCTAAGCCTATAACAATGCAAACCACACCTACTAATCAATAGTCTTAGCCACACCCACTTCACGTTTATGATATTAGCGGATGAAGTTCTTCTTTGGAAAGTTAGAGAGAGAATTTGCTAGTTCCTGAAGACATCAAGAGGCAGGGAGACACTGAGAGAGAAGGAAAGAAGGAGAAGTGAGTTAATAAGGTCTTCTGTAACTTGTACTGTAACAATACCTCGAATAATATATACTGCTTCAAGTTTATTGTTGTTGTTGTTGTTGTTATTATTAGTAGTAGATTTATTATTATTATTATTATTATACCTTTACAGTACTAACTGTACAGTCCATTAACTAATACTTAAGTAAATCTACATGCATATCTAGTTTCATGCACATGTACATGTATTTTTAATAATCAATTCTCATTCTACAGTACCTACCTCTTACCTCTAATATGTTTTGTCTTTGGTTTTAATGAAGTCAATTATGACCATTAATGTTCCTTTCTGTTACCAGAGCAACAGTACCTCTCCTCATGGATACTTTTAAAAGACGAGGGAACAATTACATTGTTTCATGTGAGACTTTACTCCAGACGTGTAAACATGAGGTGAGGGGCAATAATTAGAATAAGGTTTCTGCAAGTATATTCATTAGTATACTGTATAAAAGGGACTGTTTTGTAATGAAAGTTTGTGTATTATAAATCTCTTAGTAAATTCACATATTCATCATTATACTTATACAGATGTATGTACGTGTACTTGTAAAAACTTTAAATTGTAATTGTTTTTTTATTTGGTGCAAAAACAACAAGAAAATGTACTACAATTGAATTATTCGCTTTATTACATAGAAATATAATTTTATAATCTTTTTAGTCAGCGTTATTAGCACTGCAGCCATATTGCTTCCCTGTTATCTTAACCTGTATTTACTACACCACCTCCACCTTGTAGCTTATATTTGCACACACTGACCTTCATCGGTCACTCTGTCTTTACTATTCATGAACTGAGAGATAAGAGAGTGAGAGAGAAACCTTTGAAAGAGGGAGAGAAAGAGGAGGTAGGGAGAAGAGCTAGGAGAGGAGAAAGGGAGAGAGAGAGGGGGAGGGAGAGAGAGAGGGAGAGGGGGAGGGAGAGAGAGAGAGGGGGGGAGAGGGAGAAAGGAAGAGAGATATCAGAGGAAACAGAAACCTTTGGGGGGACCAGTGTTAGGCAAGGTACAAATATACACAGAAATATTCGACTGTTTATTTTAACTTTGGCTGGTTCATATAACATCCTCCAATTGAAACCATACACATCACTCACTCACACACACACACACTCACTCACTGTCATGTTTAGTATATTTACATATCCACTTACTGTACTTACTAATTGTTACCTGAACTACATGTAAGGCATCTAAGACTACATAATGGTAAATAATAATAAACACAATGTCATGTGACTATTCTTCAATAGGCTAAGAAGCTCCTGGAGACTACAGCTGCTAGTAAGAAGATCCATTGGTCCCATCCCAACTTCATTAGCTTTTGCTGTAAGTTAAGCAACTGCCATTGTTAGATCTAGAGATAAAGTTTGGGAGACTTGAACTGGGAGAATTTTTAGGAGAAGACCAAATATGGTCGACCAAAAGTCTCCTAAACTCCCTCTAGATCCAACAGTGTCAATAATAATTAGTATCAGTACTGTTTTATCTCCCCTCCCCCCTCAGTGTCTGTTGATGATGTGCTCAGTTTTGGTGTTCGAAGACGTTATGTCACTTCTTCTCGTCAGCCTCTCACAACTTCTGGGCGTGTCCTTCAAGAGCTGAGTAAAGTGTTTCCAGTTGCTAGAAGCATTTATCAAATGTGCTACCTACCAAACACCGGGAAGAGGTTAGAATAAGAGATTTGATTTTATTATTATTATAAATAACACCTTTAATTTCTTGTTATTATTTGTTTAATATTATTATTGTTTTTTATTGTTTTAGGGTTAAGCCTGAGTATGCTGGTATCCATGGTGACCTCTCCTCAGAGAGGAGGATCCTGTGGATAAGAGTCTCGCTAGTTGAAAGGACAATGAAGGCTATCATTGACCAGCTTCTTAAGAGCCCAGAGTAATCCATCATATGATTAACATGTATTGTACAGCTGGTAACTTTGGAGGGTAAATTTTGGCAAATTGTTGCATTTTAATTTAATGGGGCCCTGCAAATGACTATCAAAACACTAAATTCATCAAAACTTCCTCCATTCCAGCTACCAGCTGCATGGTACATTGATTTTAATGTCCTTTTCCATTTATTGTCATTATAAGCTGTTCCCCTTCATCCATCAATAGACTGTACTACAGTAAGAAGTCAGTCATGGTACATTCCGTCTATTCTGAGCTATTTGCTTTCCTAATGGGTAAGATATTTCTGTATTACATGTACATGTATCTATCTATCTATTCATTCATTGTGCGTACGTGCTACAGTGACAGTGTGTCTATTTAATTCAGTTTATTTTATTTAAATATGATTATTTTCTTTGATTGTCTTGCTTGCTGTGGTATTTTATGATTTTTTCGACTCTTTAAGAATTTGTAAACAGAATCACATAAGAACATGTATATGCATCAGAAAAATTTATAAAAGTGGAGAATTTTCTACTTTTCATTTTTGGTGAAAGTTGGCCCGAGACCATGTACTATAGTACAGGGACTTTGGCCCGATTTTGGAGCAACTTTAAAAATTCATAAAAAATCTAATTTTGATTGGAATGAGCTCAAACTTTCTACGCAACATAAGAACATGTATATGTATCAGAAAATGTAATAAAAATGGAGAATTCTCTACTTTCCATTTTTGGCAAAATTTGGCCCAAGACCATGTACTATAGTACAGGGACTTTTGTCTGATTTTGGAGCAACTTAAAAAATTCATAAAATCTAATTATACGTGATGTATGAATGTAAAGATGTTCATTTGTATATTTTAGAGGGACCATGTTCTCTTTCGTTTTCTAAAATGAAGTCCATTGATTCTTCAATACTCAACCCCGGACCCACCGAACTGGTATCACGCCATAGCAGGTAATGCCCACACAATTAATTAATTAATTAATTATTAATTATTATTGTTAGAGTGTTTTCATCCGGGGTTGGTGAAGGAGAAGGCGTGGCAGTGGGTTGGGCTGATAATTCTGGTGATTCCTCCGAAATGTGGGAACACGTCCAGTCCCTGTATCAAAGCTCTTTCAACTCGTGTATCTACGGGAAGAACAACATACTGATGTATCCAGTAAGAATGATACACTTGATAATCCTCATATACCACTACTGGTATGTTCTCCATTAGCCTGGTATCAACGTACCACTGCAAGGGTATCTCACACTGGCTGAAGTTGGAGACACTTTTTATATAAAGTGGCTGCCAAATACACTCATTAATGGATCTGGGTGAGTATATTAATTATCATCATTTTAATTGTATGGCGTGTTCATTCTTTCTTGTTTAGTATAAAATGGAGTCACGTGCTGTCAGTAAATGTTACGCAGGATATTGCTCACATTCATTGTCACCACAAGAAGGTGGAGCAGGGGGTGGAGCAAGGGGCGGGGTCTGAGGATGACCAGCAGCAGGTCTTGTATTCAGAGCTGATTATGATTGGGTATAACGGAATAGCGTATCCATCACTGATGTTCCCACAGGTAAAACCGGTTATTATAACCTGTTTTTATTATCGAGTTTTGATCCTAGTCCTCGTCAATGTTGAGGTTTTTAGAATCACTAGAAAACGCTCTTCATCCTAGGGGCTGTCTGGAACCACCCCTCTGGTTTCTACGGCAACAGCACCAGAGGAACAGACCAAACTCTTTATCGTCAACCATAAAGTAAAAATTAAATATTTTTTATTTATTTATTATTTATTTATTTATTTTTTTGTAGGAAGATTGCTGTATATGGTTCTACTGAAGATCCTCTTGAAGCCACACCCACTGATTGGGAGTTGCCGCCAGTTTGGAGTCAAGTGTTTCGAGTTAGAGTAGCAAAACCACACCCACCACAGCAACTGGAGTGGACAGAAAATGGTATTAAATATATTTTATAATTATGTATATTTTAATTTTAACCTTTTCTCTCCGTTAGAAGTTGAAATGACGTCAGTTCCTCTTTCCCCTTCTCCTGTATCCCCCCAGACCACGGCCAGTACTGGGAGTACCTCCCCTCTACTAATGGAAGATCCTTTCTCTTGGAATGATACTAAACCACACCCACTTAAGAAGAGTAACTCGAGGAGGTAATTGAATTGTTTGACCACACCCACTTATTTAATTTGTAGATATTTAATGGAAAAGTTTCAATCAAAAGTGTCGAGTCAGCTATTGGCAAGATACTTCTACAGCTGTAAGATTAATTAATTGATTGATTATTAATTAATTATATTTTATTACAGGGTTGTCTTATTGTCGTCACATATCTCGTGTTAAGAAATCCTTATCACACTTACTCTTACCCTCCCCCTCTCTCCCTCTCTCTCCCTCTTCCCCTCTCTCCCCCGCCTCTCCTCTTGAGATACACCTGGAGCTAGAGCCACAGAAACTGGACAAGAGCTTGTGGGAAGAGTTTCTATCAAATCGAACTGTAAGCAAATGTTTTAAAGAGAAATGTTATTACTTTATTATTATTATTATTTTTTAAAGTCTGATATGTGGAATAAAATACAAAAAGCAATTTACAACGGAGGAGTGGACCACCCTTTAAGAAAAGAAGTAAGTATAATAATAATAATTTTTTGCTATTATTATTATTATTTTATATTTTTTAGGTGTGGCCATATTTATTAGGCGTGCATTCTCCACTGGGCGACCAATCAGATCAAAGCCACACCTCTTACGCCAACATCCTCACCAAATGGAAGCGACTAGAAGAACAACATTACATTAACAATGACCCAACCTCAACCAGCCTCAATATAAGACGAGGGTACACTCCCACTAGCACTATAACTACACCCACTAGTATCAAAACCACACCCACTCATATTGAGGCCACACCCAGAGCCACGCCTCCTAAAATCCCTGATATGATTATACTAGAAGAGGAGGAGGATTATTCACATAATGAAGACGTGGTATCTTCTTCAGAAGAGGAGGAGGGGGAGGAGCTTGATTCCGGCTGTGATGATTTGATTGATGATATTCCAAGAACCAGTGGCAGCAGTGATGGAGGGGAGAGGAGGCCACGCCTACTTGAATCACATGAACGAGATCAGTCAGAGGAGATCATGGATCTGAGATCAGAGGGGGAGGAGCTTAGTAAGAGGGAGGGTGACTTCATCAATGAGTTATTTAAAATTGATAAGGACGTACCAAGATGTGATAGGGACTATTCGTAAGTATATACACATTTTTGCTAAATTTAAATTGTGTTTTGTTCTATTTTTAGATTTTTCCGCATTCCACAGAACTTGACGAAATTAAGAAACATAATAACAAGGTATTAATGCATGTACATGTACATATCCATATGTATGTATATTATTATTATTAATAGTTATATATGGGAGAATATGTCTAATGGTTATTCTCAAGGGATGTGTGATCTATTAGCTCCACTGCTGGTGATACTGGAAGATGGTAAGAGATATATTTGTAAAATTGTACATGAATTTGGATCTCTCATTTCTCTCTCTCTCTCTCTCCATTTTAGAGGAGATTACCTTCCATTGCTATTGTTCCCTGATGGAGAGGATGGAGTCATGCTTCCCTCCCAAGCCAGGGGTGACTCAACGGATGAGCAACTTACAGTCGTTATTACAAGTGGGTGGAGCTCATGAATAATTAATTAGTTAGTTAATTAATTAGGTACTTGAAAGTGATTTTTACGACTATTTAAATGAGATGCCAATGGGCGACGCCTTGTTTTATACTTACAGATGGTTTTTAGTCAATTTTAAAAGAGGTAATAATAATAATAATAATATTAATAATTTAATTTCATTAATTTTTAGAATTCACTTATAATGATATATTTTTATTGTGGGAGACGTCTTGGGTTGCCAGGCAACTGACGACTGATAATTTTGAGGAGTTCATTGCCCTCGGACTCCTTCAAGAATTCAAGTAAGCCAACAGATCATGTGATAGTCATGTGACTTATTCTAATTGAAGAGCACCTATAATGGACGCCCAACTTGATCCAAGCGAAATACTCAATTTGTTCACAGGTAACGACCAGTCGTGTGATAGTCACATGATGTTGTTATTATTATTATTTTGTTAGATTTGGCTGACAGTAAAAATTTAAATGCGAGGAAGATAATCTCAACGGCTAAACACACCATCGAAACACTACAGAATGCATTATAATACATCATATCATATCATGTGTGTATCATTAACAGTGTCATATCAAGTCAGTTCATTCATTTTATTTCATCATTAATTCATCAATTCATTTTGTTTATTATTATCATTATCATTATTATTATTTGATATAAATGTTAAGAATGGTTCTGTGTCCCAGTATATACATACATACATATATAAATCACAAAACCATATTTTAAATCACACACAGTTACAAATTGATAATTATAAAGATTGATTTATGAATAATATAATTAATAAATTGGGTGTGGTCTAATCGTCATTAGTATATCCCAGTCTCCGAAGCATTGGGCAGCTGCTCCATATTTTATCTTTTACTTTTTTCGGAAGTTTCCTCTTCCACTTTATAGCAGTATCACTCTTAATCGGGTTTCTAACCTGCTTGGTAGACGGCTCTAACCTACCACAGAAAAGAACAATCATATAAATAATAATACTCAAAATAATAACGGCATACTTGGATAGCTTGACCTCTTTATTAATGAGCTGTGAATGCCGCAGTACATTATCGTGCCACTCAATCCCAAGGAACTTGAGTAGGTTGTTGATTTCGTTTCTCGGTTCCGAGACCAGTTTCTCAAAATACACAACATGACAGACATTAGGCCCAACGTATTTACAATTCTCCCACATTCTTTCTAACACTCTATTCCAGAAGGCAGCAGCTGCAAGATAACTCTTATTATCAACACCGCTTATTGTGAGGTTACGACTAACTATTGAATAAGCAACAGCTCTTCCGTCTCTCACAACCAGGACAAACTTTGCCCGAGGGAACATGAGATGAAGGTCTTTTGTGTGGGCGAGCGATAGAGGGTCTTTATTGCAAAGGTTCTTAGCCGGAGGGCCATGATACTCTATCACGTTTGAAATAAAGTTTCGTACTATCAAGTTAATGACAGTGTTGTTTAAGCCTGCTTCGTCCAAGCGCTTATGCTCTCTCTTCCCCTTCCTCCACCTTTCCTTCATTTGTAATATACGAGGGACTAGTCTGGTCTCTTCGCCACAGCGTATGTCAGGATGAGCGTCCAATATGACCCGCATCAAAGTAGTACCAGAACTTGGCACTCCTCCAATGAAGATATAGGGCCTCTCTGAAGGATCTGGCGGACAGGAACTAGTTGGGGCGCTTGGAGTATCACTTTTGTAATGGTAAACTGTTACAATGAAGAGGAGGAATGCGTTTAAGAGGACAGAAACGAATAAAATAGACCTGGCCGACTTGGAGGCCATCTTGCGATGCAGCCACACCTCCAAGTGTAATTATTGTAGGCGTGGTTTATCTGCAGACTATAAAAAGGTGCGGCTGCTTTAGCTGCCATACTTTACAACTTTGACAAGATGAAGATGATGTTCTCTGCTCTTGTAGTTATTTGCTCTCTATTCCTTGGAATACAGTCTCTTCCGGTCAACAGGACAGCTGCTGGTACCTATGGGGTGGATGTCTCCTCTTTAATTTCAGAAAGCACTTTCTCCTGCTTGAAAAGCAATGGCTTTGAATTTGCTATAATCCGCGCATACAGAAGCACCTGTAAGATTAATTTATTGAGATTTTTGAAGATTATGTGTAATTTTATTGCTCCAGGTTCGTCAGATCCAAATGCACCTGCTACAATAAGGAATGCCCGAGCAGGTGGCATTAAGTACGTTGATGTCTACATGTTCCCTTCACCAAGATGCAGCAAATCAGCAGCTGAACAGGTTGAGGAGATGGGTAAGGAGAGAGAGAGAGGGGGGAGATGTTCAGTATATCACATGATTCTATTGTTATGGTAAAGTATCAATACTGACAGTTTATTTTGTTCATAATAGTCAATTCACTTGCTGAATCAAACTATGGACAAATATGGCTGGACATAGAAGTAATATTAATTATATTAATGATATGCTTTTACCTGTACATATATTAGGGCAGTCAATATTGGCTTGGCAGTGAGTCTGCTAACAGACAATTTTTTGACGAATTACTGTCAGCTGCAAAAGTAAAAATATCAAAAATAGTAAAATGATAATTAAAATAATGCAGAAATATAAAAAAGTTGGAGTTTATGCCAGCCAATACCAGTGGAGCAGCATCATGGGCTCCTATACAGGAGGATCAAGTCAACCATTATGGTATAATTATAATAATAATGCACTGTACTAATGTACAGGGTAATATAATAGGTACGCTCATTATGATGATAATCCTTCTTTTTCTGATTTTGAACCATTTGGCGGTTGGAGCACACCGACTATTAAGCAGTATGCTGGAGACAAGACTGTGTGTGGTAAGGGAAATGCTTATATTGAAACTGAAAGTGATTTTATTTATTATCCTTAGGTGCTGATGTTGATAAGGACTGGTACTAAGAGAATAACTCTACAATTTGTGCATTACTTGTTTTGTCTTGTCTTTTTTACTTTTTAAATGCATTATTTGTAACATGTAGCAAAGTATACGGAAATTATAGTGTCCGGAAGTATACAAAAACCACGTGGTGCTTGTTACATAGCCACGCCTTTTTGAAGATGGCTGCTGTCAGTGAAGTGGAGAAAAATGAAGAAGAATTACTACTGCACGTGAGCCCAGAGGAGGAGAAAGAGGAGCAGAGAGTTCTAGAGGAACCAAAACTTCCGGAAAGTGAAGAAGAACATACTGATATCAGCACTATCAAATATCCTTCATCAACTGCCAAACTTGAAGACCTCCCTAATAATGTAACACAATTATAATTATTAATTATCCAGTTTTGTTTGTGTGTAGCGTATCAAGAGGTACGTTAATGATAAAGGAAACTTTATAACAGGAATTGACATCAACTCAGAGGTAACACTGCATAATTCATACTCTCAGTTTAACTTGAAAACCAGTAGCGGAATTTCTAGGAATTGATTGTGTGGTTTTTCTAGGAATCAGTTAAGAAGAAAGCTACTAGACATGAACGTTTTGGTACAGAAGTAGTAGAGACTAGCAGAGAAGAAATCAAAATTAACGAGAGAGCGAAAAGATTTGGAATATCCTCAACCAACAATGGAGAGATAATAAGATACACTAGAAAGTAAAAGTATTATTTATTTATTTATTTATTTATTTGTCTGTTTGTTTAGATTACCAGAAGTACCGGAAGGAGGTGTGTCATTAATAACTATTACTAACTATTATGTATATGACTAGGTGAGTCTCGACCTGAAGGTCTGGTAGTGTACGGTACTAATGAGATGAGTACTCAAGACGTCTTTAATGTCTTCACTGAATACGGCCCAAAACATATTGAATGGATTAACGACAAGTCATGTGAGTCAGTATTAATGAGTGGGTGTGGTTATTAATGGGTGTGGCTATTCTTTAGGTGTTGTGGTATGGGAGGATTCTTCTTCAGCCCAACGAGCGTTTCTTGGTAAAGGGGTGTGGCCGGTTTTGGAAGAGGGTGTGTCTGATTCCCCATTGTGGCGTAAGGGACCGGCTGGGCTGTTACTAAGAATAGCAACTAGTGCTGACGTGAAAGAGAAAGGCTCCAGAGCAAAGAGTGACTATTATAAGAAATATGGAGACCCAAATAGTTGGAATAGAGAGAGAAGGAAAAGACCTAGAAATAAGGACCTGAGGTACTTGAACTATAGTATCGTCTCGGCCAAATTTTGCCGAAAATGGAAAGTGGAGAATTCTCCATTTTTATTACATTTCCTGATGCATATACATGTTCTTATGTTGTGTAGAAAGTTTGAGCTGATCCCGATCAAAATTAGATTTTTTACGATTTTTTTTGAAGTTGCTCCAAAATCGGACAAAAGTCCCTGTACTATAGTACATGGTCACGGGCCAAATTTTGCCAAAAATGGAAAGTAGAGAATTCTCCATTTTTATTACATTTCCTGATACATATACATGTTCTTATGTTGTGTAGAAAGTTTGAGCTGATTCCGATCAAAATTAGATTTTTTTACAAATTTTTAAATTGCTCCAAAATCGGACAAAAGTCCCTGTACTATCTCAGAAGCTCGTCTTACCCTAACCTAACCTATTCATTTTATCTTATTATTTTTCTCTCACTTATTTCCGTTATTATTATCTCTTTTTTTAACCTACTATTTATCCCTGTGTTATATCTATTTTGTTTAAAAAAAAATGTTTATTTAAGGGCTCAGTTCCCTCCTACACTGTACTATAGTACATGGTCTCGGGCCAAATTTTGCCGAAAATGGAAAGTAGAGAATTCTCCATTTTTATTACATTTTCTGATACATATACATGTTCTTATGTTGTGTAGAAAGTTTGAGCTGATTCCGATCAAAATTGGATTTTTTATGAATTTTTAAAAGTTCCTCTATTACGTCTCGTCTCCATTTACAGGCAAAGATTAGAAGAAAAGAAACAATGTGAAGATGAAGAAGAAGAGGAAATGGAGACGAATGAAGTGAAGCAAATGAAACTAGAAGAGGAGGAGGAGGAGGAAAGTCTAAATGAGGCAAACAAAATGGAAGTCTCCAGTGATACTTTGATTAGTGATCAGATCATAAAAGAAGGAGGGCCCCATCCTCCTCCTAATGATTTGAGACATAAACTAGGAACTTCTAAGAAGAGACAGCAACTGAAATCACGCCTAGGACCTTTCCCCTCATTGTAATCCTTTCACTTTTTATACTCAAACTCTTTATAATAACATAATTGCTATTTTGTGCGTGGGTGTTGAATAACGAGCCCCTCCCTTGATTTAGCCACGCCTCTAATTAAATATGGCGGCCGTTTTGCAGTTCTTTATGTATTTTGTTCTTTTTTTCTGTCCGCTATGTGTTTGGAGTGGTAAGCCATGACTATTGCTAGTAAATTAGAATATTCTTTATTTAATTATTGTGCTTATTACAGGAGACAGGGAGACATCATTACTGATAATAATGAATTCAATCAGTGAAATTGAAGCAAAGCAAAATGATAATAATATTAATGAATGGAAACAAGAAATGACTCAATTTAATGTAACTAATAATAGATCCATAATTATATATATGAATTATATTTATTTATAGAATATTCAACTACTTGTTCCACTGGAACAGTTCAGTTCAATCCATATTCATTCATTAGCACCTTTAATGGAAAGGTACTGGCAAGACTAGCGTTTATATTATTTTGTTTATTTATTTTAGAATTTATTCAAATTATAAAGATATCGATTGGTTTCTTTTTGTGAGACCAGACGTTAAAATTAACTTTAATAACTTGCAGTCATTTCTATTGAAGCATGAGGTATATTAATGTGACATAAAAGCATTTTATTATTATTAGTATTTTTGTTGGTTAGGGTCCTAAGTCAAAACCTTATTTCATCGGATATGCTCTGAAAGATGATGTGTACAGTATCATTCATCACTTTATTCCAGCTGGTAGTTTAGACTATCCTTCACCTGAAGGTTTTCTAATGAGCAATAGCGCAATGAAGAGGTACTGAGAGAGAGAGAGGGAAAGGACTTTACGATTGAATTATTTTTTAGAGTTTCTAAAAACATAAAATCATTTAAACCATCTTTTACCATAGACCCTAGCTATGAGGTAGACCAATAATTAATAATTTAATATAATATTCTGTTTTAATCTCTTTTCTAGCTATCATTGTTCCTTAAGTACATGAAATCTCCTTCTCTCTCCGACATGTTCCCCACTCCTCCCCCTCCCTCCTCCACTGGGGTCCTCCTCACTCACTCAAAGAGGTTCTGTGTTGCTGGTAACCATGGAAACGACTGTGTCATAGAGTCTCGTGATAGTGGGACATATTGCCTAGTAATAATAATTTCATTTTAAGTTTTAGTTTTTTAATGTATTTTTAGTTGCCTCCGGTTTCCAAAGACAACGTTTTCTTTGCCATCAAAACGTGTGAAAAATATCACAAGGAAAGAAGTGAATAATTAATTAAATAATCGTTGATTAATTATTTAATTTCAGTTCCTATACAGTTGAGAACTTGGACCGCACCCGCTGCTGGTTTAAGATTACAATATTACAGTGACGTTGCTGATTCTAATTATAGGACGGTCTCAATTGGCTTGCCTAATACAGAAAGAGGTGTGGCTTTATTTTATTCTAATTAACAAGCACTCCGTAGGTCACTGTGCGAAACTGCTTGAGATATTTCGTGTGTCTTTTAATGATCATGAATTTGATTGGCTAGTTATTGCCGATGACGACACCTTAATTAGGTATAATATTAATTAATTAATTTTTAATTAATTTTAATGATAGTGTGCCACGACTGCTCTCTTTCCTTGGTTGCTATGACAGCAGTGTTTCCATGGTGATAGGAGAGGTGTATGGTTACCAGCTAGGAGAGGGAGGTTACCTCTACCCCACAGCAGGATCAGGGTACAGCATCTTTAACTAGCAGTAGTTTATTAATCAGTAATTTTCGAATAACTCTCTCTCTCTAGTGTTGTATTAAGTAGACCTGCTGTTCACACTCTCCTCCAGTCTAACATTAAGTGTCCTTCTCCTGATTATCCTGATGACATGTTTCTTGGTGCAATGATTCGCTCATTAAGGATTCCGCTACTGCACACGCCTCTTTTGCATCAAGTAACCACACCCATTAATTAATATAGTGCTAATTTGTTATTTCTGTCTATTTTAGAATCAGCCTGGTAGTTATAATAAGTTATTAATTAACGAAAGAGCATTGTCATTCCATCGCTTTAAACCAGAGGATCCAATGATGATATACAAGGAATACCTAACTAATAATAATAATAATAATAATAATAATAATAATAATAATAATAATAATAATAATAATGATAATGGTAGAACTGAGCTTTAGCCATGCAATCTTCATTAATCATTCATCGATCATTAACTTTCTGTAATAATTGATTAATTTTTGTTGATATAATTGTAATATTAGAAAGAGAGAATAGATAATAATAACAATAATAATAATAATAATAATAATAATAATAATAGTAATAATGATGACAACAGTGCTGTACATGTATATATCAAGGTGTAGAAGTAGAAATTGAATTCAAAAGTTATAATCAAAAGAGATCGAGAGAGAAGTGTAGGTGCATGTCCAAACATAGTCCGTTATACAAAACAAGAAATCGTTATAAAGTGGGCGTGACTTTTAATGAACTGGGTGTGGTTATGTCAGTACCTAGCAGTGGGCTAGTACCGGCAGATAACAAACTGACGAGCGATTGATTCGAGTCATCATTTTTATTTAAAATCAACTCAGATTCCTCGTCATTCTTTTTTAGCAGTTCAAGTAATGGCAGTGAAGCCACACCCTCTACATCTTTACCTCCTATTGGCATTTCTTCCTCACTTCGTTCATTATTATTATTATTATTAGTGGTAGGTGTGACTTTTTTTATTGGTAAGCCCCTTGTTGCCGACTCACACCAAGTAGCGAAACCTTGATTAACGAGCTCTCTATTAATAAAAGCCTGGCCCTAGGTACAATAACTATTAATAACTACACTGTTACTATGAATAGACTGTACCGTTACTAATAATAGTAACGTGATGCTTACCCCTGATCCATAGTGTGACGGTATATACAGCTCAACCAGAGGGTCACTGTTAGCTACATTAACTATCACGTGTACCTCAAGTACAGTCCCTTCAACCAGAGCTTGCAACACTAGCATACCATCATCAGCATTACCTAGGGACATCAGTAGTCATTAAAATAAAGTTAGGGAGAGCGATCTAACTAATAATGGTAGACTTAAGGAGACCCAGGGCTAAATATGAGAGAAAAAGCTGAGAATGGGATATTTCAGGAGACTAAAGTCTCTCTAGATCTAACAGTGTCAACAGACATGCAGACAATGCTCACTTGTGTTTGGTTCAATGTTTGACAGAAGACATGAAAAGGCTTGTACTTTTAGTAAAGTGTGCTCCCTCCTAGTGTAATAGTAAAATGAACAATAACAATTATCACTGATTGTTCCTTCTCTCACTTAAGTGGCTTTATGGAGGTGCCTGGTACAATAACTGAGCTACCATAATCAGTTAATTGAACTTCAAAACTTTTCTCGTCTGTCGCCTTGGCAACACGCCCTCGCAGCCAATAATCATCACTCACTCGTACTGCACAGTGCTTCCCTAGAGTAGGTGTGGTCTTTGCCGCTCCTGTTTCTTCGACAGCGTAGCTTCTTGACATGCTCTGGTGGAGTGTCTCCAATAGCTGGGTGCTAGTGTATGGAACTAACCACAGACGATTGAGTCTCTCAATATAAGTCACAATACCAAGGAATACATCAGAAGGGCACTGTGAAGGCTCTATAGTGTAATCCCAATTAGGTTCGCTATGTTGTATGTCGTTGACTTTACCCACGGTATTGACAGGCGGTAGAGAAGGAGGGAGAACTGGAGGGAGGGAGAATGAGACCTCGGGGTGTCTCGTGAGAATGAGATCAATTGCCGAGTTTATCTGGGACTGGGTACCCTGTACAATGCATGGGACAAAGAGAGAGTCTTTAGTGAGGCTCTTTTGCTGTACGTGAATTTGAGCGCCTGATTCGGACATCAAGGTCTTGATGTTCCGTCCCTGTCGACCGATGAACCTTCCAATGACGTCAACCGGTAGCTGGAGGGTAGCACGTACACGCCCACCTCTTATCGCCGTTGTATCAACGGAATGTCTTCCCTTTTCAGCTGATGACGGGGGAAGAGGAGGAGAAGGAGGTGGGTGGTAGGAGGGCAGGCTGGTTGACTGTGGGGTAGAGTCTGTCTCATTATCTCTTGTTGTTTGTAGGCGTAATGGAGTGGACTGATCCGTGAAACCAGAATCAGAAGGACTGCTAACGAGCGGTACTGCAGCTGAGCTCTTACCCTGAGGAGAGTTTAAAGTTTTATCCTCGGTTTTATCTTCATTGTTGGGTTTATTTTGGCTACTGCTGGTGTTTGGGGTGTCTGGTTGGACCTCTAATGGCTGCCGCCTCTTTCCCTTCCAATATCTGTAGCTGATAATGGCCACAACCGCGAGAGAGGGAAGACACAGAGCGAGTACCTTTAGAGGAATCATCTTCTTTGAGACTGAATGACCACTCCCTAGCTCGAGCGATCTTAAACACGTGAAAGCACGTGGAATATCACGTGATCTTTAAAATTATTAAGGATTTAAAATTTTGAAAAAAATAATGATAATGATCTATTCTTGCTTGATTGAGCACCATTCTAAACAACAACAACAACAGTAAACAATAAATAAATAAATAAACTGATCTTACTTCTCCATAATAAATCCACACATCTTTTATGATAATCTTCAATTTGAATTGGACTGTTGCTATAAGACATTTTCTTTTTCTTTCCATTATAAGATGCAGGAGGATTCTTGGGCTTCTTCATCTTAACAAGGTCTCCGTTATTATAAACATGTACTCCAGCTACTACAGGCTGGACATCAGATTTATGCAGAACAGTTTTCTCTGTTGTAGTCTCCTTGATGTCATAGTTATGGTTTGTAGTTTTAACTTCACTAAAATCATGATCTGAAGACACTCCTGAGTCAGTAAATAGCTTGCTTGATAGGTATTCTAATAATTTATTAAGTAATGTCTCCACACAGTTGCTATTTTTATCATTTTTTTCATCATGGCTGAATGATATCAGTAGTCCTTCTAAATGGCCTTCTTCAAGGAGGCTGTAAGAATGAACTGGCAACTCTGATATAACTCTTGACATCTCTTTGATGTCTTCAAGCTACAAATAAATAAATAAATAAATAATAAGGTAGATATTTCAAATATTACTTTGCAATCTTCTCTAGTTTCAGAGGCATAGTGATCATCATCAAGTTTCTCCAATATTCTATCATATTCAAGAAGAAAGACCTCAGTATCTCCTGCCCGCAGTGCTCGTCCCAGTATAAAGGACTCAGGTGTATAGAACTGAAAGGAACATGTTTATTGTATCCTTCTAATAATCACATATAATACTCACCTGCAGTGTTTTGTTTGCCATTTTTCTGGTTACCAAGCAACACACGTGTTTAACGTGCACGGAATTCCGTATTCTTGATAGATAGGTGTGGCTTAGAAAAAAGAAGGCGGAGCTTAAGTAAAGATGGTGGATAACGTGTATCTTTTTATTCCAAACATAATAGGTGCTTCTCAGTGACTAATAATAATTATTACATTAATTATAGGATATGGCAGGATCATTTTACTCCTGGTCTCATTTTACTTCATGCCATACAACCCAGAGATTGCCATGGCAACGTACATGCTGAGTCAGCTCCTTGACGCCTTCGATGGCTACACTGCAAGACTCTTCAAACAAAGTGTCCTACTTTATTTATTAATTTATTTTTATTTTTAAACAGCAACGATGTTTGGAGCCGTACTAGATATGGTCACAGACAGGTGAGACGACTTTATAAAGCATATTTTATGAAGAGACGTATAACCCCAGGGTATCCACAATGTGTCTATCCATTGTATTAGCTATGTTTTATGTTCGATACACTTTCCTAATACAATTTGTGGTAATGTTGGACATCAGCAGTCACTGGTTACAGATGTACTGGTATGTACGGAAAATGACTCTTTGTATTTTAATATTTACCCCCTGGGGGCCCCCTTTAGCTCACTGGTGTGCGGAGAGAAAAGTCATAAGGATACTGATAATGTGTTCTTGAAGCTCTACTACAATAATAGAGTAAGAAATAGCTCATAATGGAGTTAATACTTTTGTCAAAATGTGATAAAATTGGGGGTGATTTTGGAGCCATTTTGGAAAAAACCATGGGCTATAGTACAGGGATTTTTTCCGAAATTTGGAGTTTTTAAAAAGTAGTCATAGCTCGAAAAATTGAAGTCGGAATTGGCTCAAACTTTCTACGTAGCAAAAGTACATCAATATGTATCAGAAAATGTAATAAAAATTGGGGGTGATTTCGGAGCCATTTTTTGGAAAAAACCATGGGCTATAGTACAGGGATTTTTCCCGAAATTTAGAGTTTTTAAAAAGTGGTCATAGCTCGAAAAATTGAAGTCGGAATTGGCTCAAACTTTTTACGTAGCATAAGTACATCAATATGTATCAGAAAATGTAATAAAAATTGGGGGTGATTTCAGAGCCATTTTTTGGAAAAAAACATAGGCTATAGTACAGGGGATTTTTCAGAAATTGGCTTATTTTGAAAATGGTCATAACTCTTGAAGTTACCTCAAGACTTCTTGTATGGACAATGTCTATAATATTATGTATTTTCCTCTTATTTTAGACGGTTTTATTTTTAATGTGTGCTGGCAATGAACTGTTCCATCTAATGGCATACATGATGTATTTCTCCAATGGTCCTTTAGGTAACCATAAAGCAATATATCACCTTCCTTCCTCTTCCTCTCTCTCTCTCTCCCCCTCTCTCTCTCCTTTCCCCCCTCCCTCTCTCATCATTTCTTCTTTTACAGTTGCTTTCCATTTAGGACTCTGGCAGATACTATTCTTCGTCACTGCTCCAGTCTGTGCTTTGAAGCAGTTGATTAGTGTCGTTCAATTAATAGCAGCTGTGCAGCGTCTCGTGGAGATTGACACTGATAACAGACTCAAATCAAGCCAGCAACAATAAATAATCATAAAAACATGAACTATGTAATATCTTCTAGATATCAGTATTTTTTTTGCCTTTTGATATAAATTTAATTTTAGTAGTTTTAGTGATAATTTTATAATTATGCATGTTAATGTGGGCGTGGCTGAGAACCAGCAACATGGAGACTGCAAAGAAGTGGGGAAAGAGGATAATTATAATAACTGCAGTCACTGGAGGCAAGCTGCATCATTTATTATATGATGATGGTTATTATTATTATTATTGTTACCGTAGGAATCACTTATGGAGTAGTCAGTGTATATAACAAAGTGAAGAGAGAGAAAGAATTAAAGACAGAGGAACAGAAAAAATTGAAGTTGTTTTTGCAATTTATTATTATTCTTATATGCTTTGTAAATTTCAGGAATTCATTTGACATTTATACAGAGATTCAAAGAAACTGCTACACTACTGGTAAATCAATTAATTAATCAATTTATTATTATTAAATGAATAGTGTCGGATTTATTATGTCGCATTAATGACATAATTAAAAATGAATTAAAAACCGAATCAATTACTGCACAACTAAAGGAAAAGTAAATAATTAATAATAATAATAATAATAATAATAATAAATTCTACTTACAGCCCTACTAATAAGATAGCTCTATGGGAATCACTAAAGATAGCGAGTATGTAGCAGCTGCTATTAGTCATTATTTCCCTCTCTTTCATTAGGTTTCTCCTCCAGTGTACTCTCAGTCTGTGTGAGTTCAATGATCATCATTTTAATAAGATACCAGCTCAGCATAATATCAGCCGCTCTCTGTTGCCTTGGAAACAGAATGGTACTCCTAATGCATTGTTCTTGTTATTCATTAATTTAATGTTGTTTGTTTGTTGTTTAGACTAAAGAGCAAGAGAAGTTATATTTATTAATGATGTGTCAAATGTTTGAAGAAGGTAGCTACACTGCACTTTATTGCATGCCAAAATTTTGTTGAAGAGCAATTTTATCATACATTATGTTTCTTGTGCATGCATGTCTTTTAAAAATATTGTATGTCATTCTTTAAAGGACTTGTTGATCTGATAAGTGAAGTGAAGAGAACCACGGAAACTGTCATGATGTCCTACTCCCTCAAACACTCCCTCACCATCAACCTAATAACTGCAATAATCAACAACATCATCACTCAGTCGTCGAGCAGGTGTAGTCTGTTGTCATGACAATATGTGTAACCATGACAACAAGTACTTCCCTCCTTTTAGATCACTGACCGATTACTGGTTGCTGAGGTACATGAAGAGAAATGAAGGGACAGGAACCGTAAGAGAAAAGAGAGAATGAGAGCTGATTATTATTGATGGACGTGTTTAGGCCCCAGGAGAGATTACTGATCTTATACTGGCCACTGAAGACGCCATTGATATGTGAATTAAATAATTATAATATAATGATTATTATTGATTGATTTTTAGAGGTGATACTCAGACAATATTAACGGAATTAATCAACAGCTCGTTAAGTTATTACAGTTTATTAATCAATGACTCGTTTCACTCTGCTGCTCAAAGGTATTGTAGTATGTAATGGAGTAACTTCAAAAATTTGTTTTAAAAAATTTAATTTTAAGAAACCTTTTCTTTCTTTTAGCTCTGGAGCGCTACCACTGGCTAGAGTCATTCCTTTACTGTGTGATCACTCGGTTTTATTTCTTGACTCTCAGCACAACAAATATTTAAAAGTAACTTTTAAAATTATAATTATATCGAACCAAACATCTCTCTTTCCTCCAGGAGATGGTTGATGACTTTAATCTCATGTCTTGTTCAAGAAACATTTTTGAGGCATTTAGCAAAGGATTGAACTGAAATACTAACGATGAACGATGATGATGGTTTTTTAATGTTGAAAAAAAAGGAATTTACGCCAAAAAATAATAAATCAATTAATTAATTAATGAATCTTAAATGAGTTCTGAGAGGGTAACTGGAGGTTGTGCCACTTCTGCCGATGATGAAAGTGGGCGTGGAGTGTACGATGCTCCTAATAAAAAGTCCGCCACTTTTCCGGCCTCTCTCAACCCACTCAACAAAGCACCATGAACTGTAGCAGGATAATTCCTTATCGTGTGTTCACCAGCAAAAAATAATCTGGGTCTATAAATAGCAACAATGATGTCATAGTACGTTACTAAAAATAGATACCTTGGCACAGTGCTCCCTGCTCTGGTGGGGCTCACTGAGGCAGCGAGGAAATCATAATCGTTGCCACTGGAACCGGAGGCTATGTATGAATAGGAACCCCTGGCGTATTCATCCCCTCGCCATCTTGTTACAAATGTTTCCTTGGGCTAAAAATAAATAATAAAAATTAATAATTAATGTATCTATTTTTAGTAACATTTTCTATTATTACCTCAGGTACTGAATTATCTCCAAATATGGACCGGAGTACGGCCATTGCTTTAGCGGTAACAACATCGTCAGGAAGTGACTCGTACTTAACAGCATCCTCACCTAATTAATAATAAGTGGGTGTGGTTATTAGTAGGTGTGGTTTACCGGCTAATAAAGCGATGAGTACAGGCGTGAAACTTAAATGCCAAAACATGAAAAGCTCTCCTCTTGAGGTAGTGCTGGAGGCAACGTGACCAAACAAATGAACGTTTGCATCCCAAAACCTCTGTTCAAAACACAATATCACCTAAAAATATAATAAATAAAAATAAATAATAAACAATAATTATACTTTATTTAAAAGCCCAAATCCAAGGTCGTTAATGGCCTGTTGCTTCCACTCTGGTAGAGGAGGTTGGAAGGTGATGGCACCTGCTTTAAGAACCCCAAGAGGAACAGTAACAACAACAGCATCAGCTTTGAACGTGTTGGTACAACCTGACTCGGTTGAAGTTGCTATCACCTCAGTACCTGAAAGAAGAGAGACATACAAGTTATAATAATAATAATAATAATAATAATAATAATAATAATAATAATAATAATAATAATAATAATAATAATAATAATAATAATAATAATAATAATAATAATAATAATAATAATAATAATAATAATAATAATAATAATAATAATAATAATAATAATAATAATAATAATAATAATAATAATAATAATAATAATAATAATAATAATAATACATGTACATTATTCTCTTACCGTCAGCGGAATAGTTGATAGCAGTTACAGCTGTCTTTAATCTGATGTCCAGTCCTTTGGATAGAGACTTGGGTAGAGCGTCGTAACCATCTCGTAAACACAAGTGAGCACCTGTGAATTCAAAATCATCATCTTGATCCCAGTGACGGAGGGACAACACGTTTAAAGGGCTCGCGTTAGCAAACTCAAGATTAGCGAAATGCCAGTCCAAGATTTGTCTGTCCCGTGGTGAGAGGTAGACAGCTGGTATGTCAGTGTCTTCAGCTTCATCAAGACGGTTCTCTATATCTTGTCTTTGCTCGTGTAAAGTGTCGTACTGTTGAAACAGCTGGTATAAGTCCTGCTCCGTTGAACGTTTTATGAAATCAATATCATTCGGACTAAATAAATAAATAAATAAATATTTATTATCCTCCTCCTCCTCTTACTTGTTTCCGTGAGCTTCTAAAAGTTGTCTCTGTCTCTCTTGCCCCTCCTTCAACTTCATTTGTATTTCTTTTATTTGAGTGTAGATCCCTTTCAGCTCCAGTTGTAATGATGACATTATCGTTAGGTGTTCTTTAAGCTTCTCCCGAGAGTGCTTCTCCTGCAGTCTGACAAGAAATGACAATAAAATGACCAAAACTAATGGGTTTTTGCTTTTGTCACGGATTTCGTGACAATGGAACTAATGGGTTTTTGTTTGTCACGGATTTCGTGACAATGGAACTAATGGGTTTTTGTTTGTCACGGATTTCGTGACAATGGAACTAATGGGTTTTTGCTTGTCATGGATTTCGTGACAATGGAAGTAATGGGTTTTTGCTTGTCACAGATTTCGTGACAATGGAACTAATGGGTTTTTGCTAATCTGTGATCCTCTCTCTTACTCAATGAGCAGTTCCAGTGCTTCTCCTAGAGACAGTGAATGTCCATTGAGTTGGTCCACCTGGAGGTGGTGTGAGAGGTAAGACACAGTGTCCAGTAGCCTGTTAAACTCCAGTTCTACTGTCCTGTCCCTCTCCCTCGGTACCATTTCCCCTGTGGTGTAGTACAGCGGGCACCTCCTCCTTATCTTTGACATCTGGAGCCCGACCTGTTTCCTTATCACAGATAATGGGTTACCACCTGGGGGTGTGGTCAATTAATCAATTAGTGGGTGTGGCTATATTTTACGAACCTAATCCAGTTACAACCATTGCTCCTAAATCTGCCGAGTAAGCACCTTTTCTGAATGTATTGACACGCCCACCAATACGATCCTATATAAAATACATGTAAGGCCACACCTACTGCCCCGCCTACTCTTGCTTCAAGGATAGAAACGTCAAGCCCAAAGTATTGCAGCTGTCTTGCTGTCATTAGTCCACTGATACCACCTCCTATTACTAGGACTTTGAAAGGCATCTTACCTAACATAAGAACACGCGGACATGTTATAAGATGTACATGTGCTAGGTGTACTACTGTCAGTTATAAGTACCTTCCAGTGGGTTTTGCTGTTTAAAGACTCCAAAATTGATGAACCCGTATCTTGAGAGGTACCCATGTATCCTCAAAACCAAATTACTCTTCCCTGAAACTAAATAAAAATAAAATATAAATAAAACACACTAAATTAATTATAACTAGCACACATACACACACTTTACAAAAGATAATGAAGACAGTACATGCACATGGATCATAACCTGAGTGAGGTATGTTAGCAATCGATTGTGCCTTATCAGCAGTTAGTTCGTTCAAAGGATCGTGAAGCCAGGCCTGGAGCAGTTTATTTCTGATCCTCAGAAACTCCATAATGGCTGACTGGGACCCGCTGGCAATGTCTGGAAAGAAATCAATTTCCTGTCTTGTTAGTTTATTAGCTGGGAGACGACTTTGAAAAGCAGCACCGTCCAGACCTATGAATAAATAATAAGGATGGGTGTGGTCAAATACCAAGTATGTGGTTAGTAAATCTCAGTATATTTGGTGGGCGTGGTCGTTACCTGGCGGAAGATCTGGTTCTATGTCAGAGTCCGAATCACTTGAGAACTCATCGTCCATTAGTACCGGAACCTGCTCACTGGAAACCCTCTCGTCATCCTCTGGGGCATACAATAACTGATTATAAATAGTTAATAACTAGCCCCGCCCACAACCTCACCCTTTGGTGTAGAATCGCTTGTTCTTGTGTGGAGACAATAACTTCGTCTGTTTCAGCTTCAATGTTGTCTACTGGAGATTAAATATTGTTTATTTGTGTTTATTGTTGTTGTTTACTGTTTGTTTGTTGCAGTTCAGGAGCTCCCGCCACGAGCTGAGACTGAATGCATTCCATGACTGGATCTCCCTCCATTTTGAGTCAGTTCACCTCCGCACACTCCAGTAATCCCATAATTATTGGATAAACTCCGCCCACAACATAAGCAAAATTATTTATAACGAATTTTTTCAATGACAATAATAACATTGTTTTAGTGAAAATGAAAGTTTTTAAAATTTAGAATCTTTTCTTTCGTAAAATTTGCGGCTTCCATTCAACAGGATGTGTCTCTTCAGTCTATAAATAAAAAAATAGAAAAAATTTGCATCCCACATCTTTCGCTCTCTTTCTTACAGCTGTCTCATCTTCTTTGTATATTTTGATTGTCTTGTCAGCTTCTCCAGTGATCAATCTGCAGCCGCTCATGTCAAAAGACGAAGCAAATATCCCAGTCTCGCTGTCCAGGGATCCAGGCTGGGCCAGAGACTGGAGCTTCTGGAAACAATAACCACTTCTCCAGTCCCAGAACTGCATAGTACCGTTATCAGCTGTAAATAATAACAACAACAACAATAATAATAATAATAATAATAATAAGCACTAAAAATAATAAATAAATAAAATAAATAAATAATAGTAATAATAAATATAAATAATAAAAATAATGATAATAATAATATTACCTCCAGACATTAACACATTGTCGGAGTTAGCTGATAAAGTATTAATTATTGATTGATGGCCGGAGAGATTCTGTAGGAAAGTCCCATCAGGGAACTTCCACTGTTTAATGTTATCAGGAGAGGCAGAGGCAAAAGTGAACCTGTTGAGAATATATGTATCAGAAAATGTAAAAAAATTGGGGGTGATTTCAGAGCCATTTTTTGGAAAAAACCATGGGCTATAGTACAGGGATTTTTCCGAAATTTGACACTTTCTTAAAATGGCTGTAACTTGAAAAATTGAAGTCGGAATCAGCTCAAACTTTCTACATAGCATAAGTACATCAATATGTATCAGAAAATGTAATAAAAATTGGGGGTGATTCCGGAGCCATTTTTTGGAAAAAACCATGGACTATAGCCTTGGGTATTTTTCAGATTTTGGGCGTTTTCTTAAAATGGCCGTAACTTGAAAAATTGAAGTCGGAATTACCTCAAACTTTCTACACAGCATAAGTACATCAATATGTATCAGAAAATGTAATAAAAATTGGGGGTGATTCCGGAGCCATTTTTTGGAAAAAACCATGGACTATAGCCTTGGGTATTTTTCAGATTTTGGGCGTTTTCTTAAAATGGGCGTAACTTGAAAAATTGAAGTCGGAATCACCTCAAACTTTCTACGTAGCATAAGGGCATCAATATGTATCAGAAAATGTAATAAAAATTGGGGGTGATTCCGGAGCCATTTTTTGGAAAAAACCATGGGCTATAGTACAGGGATTTTTTCAGAATTTTGGCATTTTCTTAAAATGGCTGTAATTTGAAAAATTGAAGTCGGAATTAGCTCAAACTTTCTACATAGCATAAGTACATCAATATGTATCAGAAAATGTAATAAAAATTGGGGGTGATTTCGGAGTCATTTTTTTGGAAAAAGCCATGGGCTATAGTACATGAGATCATTACTTACTCTTCTGGATGGTTGACCATAGCTCTAACTGATTTCTTATGATGCGTCAATATGCAGGTCGTCTTTCCAGCTGCTAAATCCCAAAATCTTATGGTAGAGTCATGGCTCCCTGTCACAATCTATTAATAAACTATTATTAATAAAATATAACCAGTTATTAATTAACCTGAGGCTCCACCCCCTGAGTGAATAAAGATGCTATTGTGTTGGTATGACCACTCAATGTATGAATGCAAGCTTTGGTCCTCATGTCCCAAACCTATGAATAATTAATTAATTAATAACTACCAATTAATTATTAATTAGTAGGGGCTTACCCTAGCTGAAGCGTCTCTCCCAGCTGTCACTAGTACATCAATTGTTGGATGTAACGAGATACAATATACTCCACTCAAATGACCATGATAATGTCTAATCACCTAACAACAACAATAACAATAACAACAACAACAATAATAATAATGATAATAGTGAAATAGCTACTTTGTTTTGTTCAAGGTCCCAGCACTTGACTAGTTTATCCTCGCCACAGCTGAAGAGGTAAGGTTGTCGTGGTGACACTGCAAGACCTCGCACTGAGCTAATGTGACCAGTTAGGGTGAGCTTTAAACGACCACTGGACAACTCCCACAGCTAATGATAATAATAATAATAATAACAATAATAATAAAGACACCTTGATAGTTCTATCTCCACTCCCAGTAGCAAACCATTCATTACTTGGATCAACAGATATTGATCTGACCCAACCTAGGTGACCACTGATAACCTGAGGAGAGAGAGAGAGGGGGGGGGGAGAGAGAGAAGGAGAGAGAGAGAGGGAGGGAGGAGAGAGAGAAGGAGAGAGAGAGAGGGAGGGAGGAGAGAGAGAGAAAGTAAAGTATTACTCCATTGTCCCTTACTCTCATTAGTTTCCATGGTGGGTGCCACTGTGGCTTTATGGAGACTGGAGCTTTACGAGGCACCAGCTGTTTAGTACCAGCACTTAATACAACCGCCTATTAGTGTTAATTATAATAAATAAATAAATAAATCAATAAATTAATTACTTGTGAATCTGATCTACCAGTATGTATGTCAGCCAGTGAAGCACCAGTCGGACTAATAAATAAATTAATAACTATATTATTAATTAATTAATTAATCGTACGTATCTCTCTTTTGATTGGTCACTTCTTCAATCACATTATGTATCCCTTCCTTACTCAGTGGTCTGTGAGTTGCAGCTGTACCTGAACTCAATTCAACGCCTAGTGGTGTGTTCTAATTAAAGAGCACCTGACGAGACTTACCGGGAGCTGATGGGTAGGCGTGGCCAGTCAACACTTTAACTTGTTCTTGAGGCAATGCTAAAATAATAATAATAATAAATTCAAAATGGCTGACAGTACTGGTTTTTCCTGGCAGGATTTTAGCAGTCGCTTTACTAACTGCTTCAGTAGGCGGAGGCATATCTTTAACAATTTTGTGTTCGTCTTCAATTTTAGAAGCAATCTTAATCCTCAGCCTGGCAGAAATAACAAAAAATTAAAATTAAATTATAATTATTTATTTTAACGAGAAGGCCTCTCACGCCTTAGGATCTTCTTGCATCGGATGTCCTTCCTCAGAAAGGAACATGTCGTGTGTCCTTTTCAAGGAGCGGAATATCAAAGTGTGGACAGAATGCTTCACTACAGGTATATCCTCCACGCCAGCCGCCATTTTGTCTTCAGTTAATTAATTTTATTAATAACTTAACCATTAATGATTATTAATAGTTATTAAAATCATAATTGCTTAAAAAGTTCATTTAGTTCTTTGCTAATGGCACAGTCTCTCAGCCTCCAATCCAGAGCTTCAAAATCAACTATTTCTATTATTTCTTTATAATGATAAGTCCTATAATAAATAATAATAATAATAATAATAATAATAATAATAATAATAATAATAATAAAAACTTGCAAGATTGATTTGTAATATCGCTCAGTTAAGACGCACAGAGCTCCAAATAATTGAAAATCAATTAGTTGTTCTTGTGAAATATCTGCAATCTATTGCAATACAGTTATTGCTGGTTAATTAATAGTTATTATATTAGTTATTACTTCTAAAATCTTCTCTACTTGGTCTCTGTTAATAAAATTAAAATGCACATCAATTATCCCATCAACAAGAGTCTCCTACAGTTTAGTAAACAATAAACAACAACAAACAACAATTATACTTTATTTTTATTGATGCCAGCTGGTAAACGATTGAGTTTGTTGAAGGTTTTCATGAAATGAGCTTTATGCCTTGGACTATGTGATGACATTAATATCCATTGATATGTATTAACTATTATTATTATTACTGTATGATGCAAAATCGAGAGAGATACTCTGATGGTGTCATCTCTAGCAATAAATAAATAAATAAAATAAATAAATAAATAAATAATCACAATTTATGTCTCACTCTCTAGTATTTTCAGGTCCATTGGTAATTCAAATCTTGTTGAGGATGAAGGAGGGCCTCCGGCAGATCCATCACAAATCAGCCATTTTGATTTACCTTTCTTCTTACCTTTCATCTAATGCAAAAGACAATTGCATGCACGTCAAACATAGTTAAACATATTTATTGTACAATGACACAGTACAATGATGATATTGTATTGGTCCATTCACACTATACTATGCCCAATGTAACTCATTTTGACTGCACAGTAAGCATAATGTGATTGGTTTATATACTTTTAAGAAATAGTCATCTTCATCAGCTTCATTGTCTTTATCATTTTGAGTATCAAGAGTTCTGAACTATATATATGGCAACATGTAAATGTGTGAGTTTTCTCTACTGCTTTACTTTATCCCTTCCATCTTCATCTCCTGATTGATATCCAGTCTTCCAATTCTTTAACCTGCAAAGAGCACATGATGCTACACATTTCTATGCTAATATCACTACAACACCTGTTTGGATCATCATAATCACCACCAGAGTAATTATTCCCCAATCCTGTGTCATCACCTCCTAACCTTTCTTTATCATTATCAGTATCTTCAATATCAGTAATGAGGATGTCACCAGTTTCATTTTCATTACTAGTCATTCCACCTGCTCCAGCATCACTATCATCATCATCATCAAGCCCATTACCTTTTCCTTTCCTTCCTCCTTTATCACCTTTACCAAAATTATCATTATCATCATCATCATCATTATTGTTGGTAGTATCTTCATAAAGTGTCCCCAATCCTTCACCACCTGCCATATTATGTCTATCATGTTCACTTAGCCGCTTCCTGTTTAAACCAGAAAACCTGTTACCATAGTCACTCTTTGGTCTACGTCTGGACTTCCGTTGGTGCATGGTCACGTCCCATTCTCTCGGACGTATTGGTTTCTCATTCCAGAAATTAAAGTATTGCGGGACGCTCGAGAGAGAGACTGGAGTAGATATCTCTTTAATTCGTGGAGCAGCTGGGGCCTCTGCTGACAGACCATGAGAAGACTCTGAAGTGTTATTTAGCAACAGATGACCACCTTGTGCTGAGCTTATCCGCCTCAGTCTGCTCTGGCTTCTCTGCAGAGAGGAAATAAACAGTGATATATTTGATACTAGATAGAACTTTGAAGTGATTCTGCTAATCATATGCTATTGAGTTACGAACTTTAATTTAATCTTAAACCATCAATTAGCACATGGCTATTGTGGAGCAAAAAATGGCTCTAAAAACTCTCACACTGACATACATGACATTTATCATTATAATTATACCATTATATATGCCATTATATTTAGCTTATTAGCTCACAATTGGTTGTGCTGTACTGGGTCTTGCTATTCTTCTATTGCTGGGTCCATTAACATTAGCAAAATGAGCTGCTGCAGTTGACGGACGCGCTATTCTCCTTTGCATTGGATTACCATCTCCTGCTCCAACTGAACCTATCACTGATATTCTTCTAGTTGCTGTAGGTGGCCTTGGTCTAGCTGAAGAAACTCCTATAATACAGTAAGTGATCATAATGATAGTTGCTTCAATTAATGTTTAATGCCTGCATACTTTGAGTTCTCTTTAATTTGCTTGCAGGAGCTGATTTTGGTCTGCAGAGCAATGAAGAGTTACTAGTGGACTTGTAATACCAGTCCTCATCATCACTGCTTAAAGGTAGCTGTGAAACCTGCAAACAATAAACAACAACAATAAACAACAAATGTGAGCTCCACCCAGTTCACAAATAGCAAGTTTAAGTTTAAAGTGCAAGTTTATGGCTGTTATCTCTACTGATAAAGACTTACCTGTGATCCATATATAGAGTGGAGTGTAGTACTAGAAATGGCGTCAATATCAGTCCGGCTGCTACCAGAAGCTAGCCAAGGCAGCTTGCTCAAGTCTGCCATTCTTCCTTCTCGAGCTAACGCCCACGCTCCTGCACTAAAATTCAATTATTTTTGCTCTCCCACGCGGTTGCTAATTGAAATCATAGTCCTTCAATTGAAGTCATGGACCTTTCAATGTTTATATATAACAATATTTACAAAAATAATTGTATTTATTCACAAAATATACAGTTGGAATCTGCCACACACGTAATGAAGCTGCTATGAATATTATCATTATTATTATTATTATTATTAATTATTTGCTTTTGCTTGATAGCTCCTTCTGCAAAACAAAATGCTCCTAAAATGAACATTAAAACAGACTTTATCGCTCTCTCTCTCTCTCTTACTTTGTGCAATACTTTCAATTGTCCTTTCAACTCAGCTATTTCATCATCTTTCCATTGCAATTCTCTCTCTAATCTCTCTATCTGATATTGCTGCCTCTGCAAGAAAGAGAGAGAGAGAGAGTGAGAGAGAGAGAGAGAGTGAGAGTGAGAAAGATAAGAGAGAGTTACTATAATACTTTATTGGTTTCTTGTTTCCCAGCTGGTGAATAACTTGATGTGCGCAACAAAACAGAGCGACCACTAGATTTTGTCTGCTATTGTCATCAAAATTAATAAAAATTGATAATAATTACTTCTTTATCGGTGAACTGATGAACAGCCTGTCGAACGGAAGACAATTCGTTTTGATGTATCTGAACAATAAAACCAATAAAAAACAACAATTGAAGATTTGTACATGCATTACATACCTTTGTTAAAAATTCTTTTTGATTCTTCAATGCTTCTTCCTTTTCTAGTTGAGCCTTTGTTCTTAACTGCTTCAGTTCCATAGCCTAAAACACAATCACATGATAGTCACATGATAATCACATGATCTAACCTTTTCTTTACTGGCACTGGCTGTGATTTGCTTTTCTTGTCGCAGCTGCTCTTTCAAACGAGTGATTTCTCTTTGAAGCTCTTCATTCTCAATTTTATAGTTTTGCTGTAACATGCAGTTAATGATATGCATTCATGCAGGCAGACATGCAGTGTTGTTCCATTACCTGGTTAGCTTTCTTAAGGAGCTGATTCTCTTTTGATCTCAAATGACGACATTCGTCTTCTAATTTGGACGCTTTACCTCGAAACTCTTGAGTTTTCTGTGGAAAAAAATGACAAAAATACAAATAATGAAGAATGTCCACTATACGTATACATATGCCATTATTAAATATTATTATTATTATTATTATTATTATTATTATTATTATTATTATTATTATTGTTAGTAAATATTATTATTGCTGTTGTTGTTGTTAAAATGAACTAAAGAACAAATATGCCAAAGAGAGGACAATTCCAAGTAATTCGTACTATAACAATAAAATAATGTCACTAGCGACCACAATACCTTATATGGCAAATAAAATAAAAACAGAAGCCTCACAAAATCTACTGGCTAGTCACTAAATATAATAATAATAATCAATTGACAGGGAATGCTGGCCACCTGCTCCAGTTGGTACACGTACATGGGCAGGTATACTTAACAGTGAGAAGGCTCTGCCACAATGACACAGCAGTCATATCTGATGTGGTGTAGTGTAGGTGCATGTATCCTAGCAGCTGCACTGGCTTTCAGTTTACCTCTTCTAGCTTATGTTTCAATTCTGATATTTCTCTATCTTTAATGTCCTTAATCTCCTCTTTACCTCTGGCAATGCTTATCAGCTGATTCTGCTTGAGTATTTTGTAATTTCTCTGTAACGCTTCTAACGTCTAAAGTATAACACATACAGGAATATAACTTTAACGCTCAAGAATATTAATATTATTATTATTATTTAAACAATTTCATTGTCATTTATTTTATTAATGATTGACTGGTATAGCAATGAATGGAATGGATGAATGAATGCATGTATAATAATAAAAAGAATAAGACTGGACGACAAGGAGGAGGAAAAGCAAATAGAAAATATATAACATTATCATCATTATCATTATAATTATTATTTAACATCATCAACAGTGGTGGTTTGTGTGGTCATGACCTCTTCTAGTTCACGACATTTTCTTTCTTTATTCCAAAGTTCTGACCGAAGCCACTCCTCATTATCCGCTATGTGTTTTAGGTGATCTTCTCCCTCCAGAACTCTCACTCTCTCAGCATCTCTCAACTTCTGCTTAGTAATATCAAGCTCCTTCTTCAGTACATTGGCTTCTCTTTTCAACTCTCGTACCTAAAAAGAGGAGGAGAGAGGAGAGAGAGAGATAGGTAGTTGATTCTTATTAAATGTACAATTAATTGAATGAGGACCAATAAACAATGCATGCTATTTGCTAATCAGCCAAATATTTGATTAAAGTATTTATACATACAGACTCTTTGCCAAATAGAATAATATCATGCCAATATTGAGACTACAAAATATTTTGGTGAATCTGCGGCCATATGTGTACAAATGGGCTATCAAAATGTCAAAATTGCCAATAAAAGCTACCAGCTGTAAACATTACATGTATTGCTAATGTAAATACGTACATCAGCTCTTGTCATTCCAGGAGGTAATCTTGTTGAGTATTGATACTGATCAGTATCAGTGTTAGTGTGTTGATTCTGATCAGAATCAGTGTTAGTTTCAGTGCTAAGATCAGTGCTTGATTTGACTTGATGCTCCGAATCGTCGTCACCAAATTCAGGACCACTAAAGAAGAAAAACAACTCATTAAACATTCATGACTATAAAAGATAACTAATATTCACAAGTGGGCGGAACATACCTCATATTTCCTGTCTCTTCGTCTATGGTCTGCTCTAAAGCTGTGCCTTTGGAAGGAGGGTGCTGACTCAGCATAGAGGATCTATAATGACCATATTTGGAAGGAAGCGAAAGTCTACGCGAGTCCTCTAAACTATCGAGTTTAGGCGCTAGCAACGGGCCGTTAATACTAAACCGCCTTTGGAACACACCTTGGAGAGGGTCCTCGCACTCGACAGGAGAGAGGGACCGATCCTCTAACGTCATGCTGCTTCCTTGAGACAGTCTTTGTTTGAACTGATACTCCGTTAGGCTACGCCTGATATGAGCCTGTTCATTAAAAGGCCAGGGTATATCATCATCGTAGTCATCATTAACGCAATGGCTCTGATCCTTTAACCAGCTTAGTAGTTCGGGTGGAGCTCCATGGACTCCTTTACGTCTCCGTCTGCCCTGAGAGGATTCGTCAACCGGTAAAAGAAGTCTGGCAGCTTCCTCTCGTTCCCTTTCCTCTCTAGCAATGTCATCATCGTAAGACGTGATTGAGAAATAGACCGTTGATTCCTGCTCACTTAAGATACTATCCACTGACATACGGTATCCATCTCTATTTGGCAGTGACCTCTTTCTGTTCACGTTGAGACTAGACCCCAGTAACTGGCCCATACTCACGTCATAGGTCGAATGGTCCAGGGACACACGAGGTGAGAGCCACCGTGGCGATGGTGAGAGGTCGCTGGCGGTTTCTTCAGGGACTGTCTCCAGTTTCCTGTTGTAGCTGTGCAGTAATAAATCAGGAGAGGCTTGGGAGTATAAGAGGGTGTGGTTTAGTTCAGTAGGGGAGGAAGGAGGTGATGGCGAAACAGGTGGAGTTGTGACACGTTTAGTTGATATGAAGTTATCAGCAGTAGCACCTAAAGGAAGGTCTACTTCTCTCAGTGAGTCTCCGCCCACTAATGCGCTCTGTTGTTCTATAAATTCTTTTTGCGGTTCGTTACTAGTTACTGAACATGCTACCTCTTCTAAAGCCCCGCCCCTTGGTGCACCCCCTGATGAATAAATACCCAATAAAGTCTGTTCGTACATTTTAGAAGGTTTTGCTGATTCAGCGTTATGCGGGATGAAGCGATCAGGAATCAACTGTGGTGAATCGAAATCACCGAAACCAAGAGAAGAGAGAAGTTCTGAAGCCATTGAGTAAGAAGATGATTGATCAAAGAGAGAGCTAATGGTACAGTCGCTGGACCCTCCCATGCTGGATAGACTCAAGTGTTTGGTCAGTTTACCTCTTCTGCCTTTGGTATTACTTGTCTCTTTCGATTTACTGAAATAAGTGAGAGCCCCCTCATCTAAACTAGCTGTTCTAGTCATTCCATTGGAGTGGGGATTACTTTTCGAAGAACGGGCGTGGTCTAATGATGAGCGGCTGTGAGTGTGGCTTGAAATGGACTGGGTATGGCTTGACTGGGTGCGGCTTGGTGATAAGAGAACATTATCTGAAGTACTTGCTAAAGATGAATGACTATATCTATTTCTTGTTTCGTTTAACACTTCGTTACCATGACAACTCGACGTACATTCAACAATCCCCGAATCTCCGCCCACAGCAGACGAATTGTCGTCCGTTAGGGTACTCCTGTTGGTTGCCGTGACAATGACGAGGGGACTCACCCCCGTACAGTCGGAGTGACACCTTTGCTTGTCAAGGACATTGTTTCTGTTCTCATTGCTTCTTCTAGCCAGTAATGGATCGCTGGTCTTCCTCTTATTATCTTCAGTGATGCCATTAAGGAGAACTGTGGCTGCTCTAAACACATCGCAATAGGAAGTGTCCCTCTCTCCTGCCGACACTATAGCACCCTGGTTGCCATGACAACTACAAGATAAAGAGAGAGAGAGAGTTCATCACTCAAGATCACAATGGCTACCACATGTTAGTTACATGTACAAGTACATGTACATCACCTCTTTCTCTCTCTCACACACACACACACGCAGAGCTAGAACACATGATGTGGTAGCCATTGTGATGCATGGTGTGACTCTCTCCCTCCCTCTCTCTCCTTTAAAAGGTGTGTTCCAATTTATCAAGAGACATTCCATCACTTAAACGTTTGCCAATAAATATACGTGGAAAGAGAATCAATAATATTACATCACGAGTGAAGCACATGCAGCAGGTGCTCGCGTAAACAGAATGTACCACTACAATGTACACTATCACTGCACATGTACAGTACAAATATGGGTTCACATTCATTACATACATGTACATACATGTATGTACATGTATGTACATGTATGTACACATGTGCACTATATACATGTACATGTGGTAATGATTGATAGTGTTGTGCTTATGAAATTTCCCAATAAAGCTGATAGTAATGGTTTCATTGCCAATTTATAACCTCTCAATTTCTCATTTCACTTACGTGTAGGCTTCTTTTTGCTGTTTAATAATTTCCTCTTGGAGGTGATCGTCTGAAAGGAGAAAGGGAGAGAGAGAGGGGGAGCATTAATTAAACTTATTATATACATTACCATGTACATAATCTAATGACGTAATTATAACTCATAATAATTAATTCAAATATTTGGCAGGTGTAATTTTTAGAATCATGTGATGGGAACTAACCTACTGAGCTTACAGCTGATGGCTTTCTACTGCTGTACAGACTATCATAATCTTCATCTGAGGAAGAGAGAGAGAGAGAGAGAAAAAGAGTAAAGGGGGTACACAAGGAGTGGTTCATGATTATTGGTATAAGATTACACAAGAAGTTGAACCCTTTGCTTTGATGATAAAGGTTAATATTTAAATTACTAGCTTTCAAGATGGCACTAACACCATTGTGGCAGACACCATAATCTAATTAATACTCACCCATAGCTGTGTCTATAGTATGACCAGTCCAGACGCTTAAAACCTGATCATTAGTGCTGCCTCTTATCTGTAGGGAGAGAGAGGTGGGAGACAAAAAGAGGGGGAGGGAGAGAGAGGGGGGGAGAGACAGAAACAAAAGAGCAAATTGAGAGATATTCAGGGAAACAGAGAGGGAAGGGAGTGTAAAACTAGCCCTTGAGGGCATGCTAAAATAACAAGGACTCATTAAAAATGTAATTTTAAGTTACTGTATTACAACATAATATTCAACACTTTATACAGAGGCTGATAATAATTCATTAACACCTTGCTGCAATGACTCACCTTTTCCATTGTCCCTTCTTGGAGTTGCTGCTCGGTCTCAGCTAGTGTTATATTCACTGGATCTTGTTGTCCAGCAGAAGGGTTTGCGGCGGTGGGGACTGTGTTATTAAAGAAAGAGCAAAATTGATATCGTATCAAATTTTAACAATTAAATACATGTAAATAAATATAGCAAGATATTGGGAGACGGATTTTACTTACTGACTACGTCCACCGACATTATGGCGTTCTTTCTTTCCCTCCAAATTCCTCTATACTGATTTTTATCTCTGGTCTAGTGCTCTTAGTCATGCAGTGAAGCAATATGGAATATGTGGCGGCGAGGGGTGAAATGGGTGGGGCTAGAATAGGCGGGGTTAATACAGGAAGTGACTTTGCGTGGGCGTTAGAGTCAGGTAAATAGGTGTGGTTTGGGTGTGGTTTTAAAATCAGGTGAGAAGTTTTTGGCTTTTTGCATGTGTTGCTGGTTGCTGTGGTGAGAGTGGATCATAGATAGAGAGGCTGATGATGGAGACTGGAGATGTAAAGACTAAAGTGTTCACAAAGTACAACTTGGCGAAGTTCTGGACTGTCTGTGTCATGTTTTTTGTTAATTTGTTGAACTACATGGATAGGTATACCATTGCTGGTAAGGAGGGAGAGATATCGTGTGTTCCTTTTACATGCAGCTGTATCCTTACTTCATCTAACGGCTGCCTTTCAAAAAATTAAAAATACCAGGCTTCGTAATTGATTATTAAGACACACCCGCTAATAATAACAATACTATTATTATTATTGATTTAATTATTATTATTAATTAAGGTATAATGACTGAACTACAGAACGTCACAAGGAATGGTTTCAATGAGACGATTGATGACACAGAGGGCGGTCTCTTACAGACAACATTCATCATTTCTTTTATGCTGTTGAGTCCGATATTCGGTTACCTTGGCGACCGCTTTACAAGAAAGTACATCATGGCTGTTGGAATATTCGTCTGGTCTGGTTTTGTTTTTGCTGGATCCTTCTCTATAGTAAGATAATAATAATTAACTATATTATTATTATTATTATTATTATTATTAGAATTATCCAATGCTGTTAGCTACCAGAAGTCTTGTAGGAGTAGGTGAAGCCAGTTATGCTACGATAGCTCCAACCATCATTGCTGATCTCTTCACTACCAAGAAAAGACTAAGAGTCCTATCATTGTTTTACATGGCCATACCAATTGGAAGGTAGACCAAAGAAGATGAGTTTTTATTGTAATTAAATGTACTGTAGTGCGATAGGTTATGGGGCGGGGTCTTTTGTTTCGTCACAAGTTTATCATCATTATCATGTGGATGACAGCTGGAGATGGGCTTTAAGAGTCAGTTATTAATTTATTATTATTATTATTATTATTATTATTGTTATTGTTACTTTTATTTCATCACTTGCAGTTGTCGCCCGGCCTTGGTTTAATATCAGTATTTTTAATATTATTTACGATACATGAACCTCCAAGAGGTCACAGTGAAGACCCACGGAATCATGGTGGGGTCAAAGCAGGCAATGGATTTCAACATTACTTTAACGACCTCCTAGCGCTAATGAGAAAGTAATAATAACAAGACTATTTATAATATTTTTTATTTAATTTCTTTTAGTCGGACGTTCTTGTTGTCTTCTTTTGGTTTTGCTGCTCTTACTTTTTCTGTTGGGGCCTTGGCTCAGTGGGCACCAACCTATGTATTGAGAATGTCAAGACTTATTTTTGCTGATGATCCATCAAAAGCATACACGTAAGTGGAATAGGAGGAAGTGGGCAGGGAGAATGAGAGCTAGGTGCTTCAATGTAGCCTCTCTTAATGGACACTCTCTATAGCATACACCTCCATTTAACGGACAGCACCTAGTGTACCAATTACATTCCTTACTGTATAAAATAACCTCCACATAAAGGACACTTCTGTATAACAGCAGTTTTCTTTTCCCAAAGTATCAATTACTGTAGAGGCTAGCCTGATATTCCCTGTTGGTATGCAGGAACAATAAAGTTGAAAATAACACAGTTGTTATAAAAAGATCTAATCATTAAAAATGACGGAAAGCGTCCAGTGAGTAGTTGATTTAGACTTTGGCTGATTTACTCTATGTGATTAATTAATAGTTATTATTACTACAATAATTAAAAGCGAGAAATAGATTATTAAGATAATTACTCAGAATACGTAATACAACTACATGTACCTCGAAGAGTTTACATTCTTAACGAATTAGCATTTCGTAACTTCCGTCTCATTTTCCTCCCCCCCTCTCTCTCCTTCCTCTCTCATTCTTTAAATTTATTGTACATTAATGCACCAGTATTATGTGTATTATTATTATTATTTTACTTTTTGCTAGTGAGAGTCAAGCTTCTTTAGGATTTGGTATAGTGACAGTTATTGCTGGACTAGTTGGTACTGTTTCAGGATCAGAACTAAGCAAGTTCATATCACGCTGGACTGACCAAGCAGACTGTATTGTGTGTGCTCTTGGGCTATTGGTGGGATCTCCATTGATGTATTGCGCCATAACCTTTGGGGCTGTCAATATATATCTTGGATGGGTAAGACAGATGTGTCTTTCTGATAACGTGTGTACATGTACATGCACCTATGTACTTGACATGTGCATAGGAATTTGTACACTACTAACCTTGTTGTTGTTGTTGTTGTTCTTATTGTTGTTGTTGTTGTTATTGTTGTTGTTCTTGTTGTTGTTCTTATTGTTGTTGTTGTTGTTATTGTTGTTGTTGTTTTTAGGTGCTGGTATTTATCGCTGAATTCTTTTTCTGTATCATTTGGGCGCCAGTTGGAGCTATATTATTAGTAAGTTTAATCAAAATAAATAAATAAATAAATATTTATTTATTTCTAGTATGTAGTCATACCAGAGTGTAGATCAACAGCTGAAGCTATTCAAATATTAATGATACACCTGCTCGGTGACGCTTCAAGCCCATTTATTATCGGAGCTGTAAGCCACACCCAATTATTCTAATTAATGCCCATTAAATAGGTGTCGGATGCTTTGGTAAAACATTTTCGTAACAGTCATGATGAGGTGTATAGCCAAGCCACTGGGATGCAGTACTCACTGTATATAACAGTGATAGTGGCGGCCATTGGAGGAGGGACCTTCTTGATATCAACATTAACTGTCATTGATGATAGAAAAGTAATTTTTATGATAACTTTAAAATTCGTAAAAAATCCAATTTGGATCAGAATCAGCCCAAACTTTCTACACAACATAAGAACATGTATATGCATCAGGAAATATTATAAAAATGGAGAATTCTCATCTTTTCATTTTTGGCAAAATTTGGCCCGAGACCATGTACTATAGTACAGGGACTTTGGCCTGCTTTTGGAGAAACTTTAAAATTTTGTAAATTATTATTTTCTGCCTCTCCTAGGCTGTCATTGTTCATGTAAAGAACAAACACACTCGGAATCCATCAGATACCAGCCACCAGTCCTTAAGGAGTGACGTTGATATCAAGTGTACAAATAATGGTGATGGTGATGATGATGATAATGATGATAATTTAAGTGATGAGAAGTCTCCGTTGGTTTCCAATGGACTGCATGTGTCAATTAACTCTTGAACATTATTTTCTAGCTACAATTTATACCTTTATTGAATAATCTCTTTCATCTTCCTCCTCTCTCTTTTCTTTCTGCTATTTTTGTGTTTTATAATAACTATGTAATACTTTTGATATGCAGCAACCATTAATGAATATTAATTAAGGTTGATAAGGTTAATGAATATTAACTAAGATTCATAAGGTTGATGAATATTGATGAGTTTTCTGCGCATGCGCAGTAGCTGCAAAGAGAAGCAAGATGTCCCGCTCTGATAGCAATGACTGCAAAGTGTATGTTGGTAATCTTCCCGGGGACATAAGGAAGAGAGACCTGGAGGACATCTTCTACAAATATGGCAAACTCGTTGATGTTGACCTCCACGATAGGAGGGAGACCCCATTCGCCTTCATAGAGTTTGAGGATCCCAGGTGAGGGATCACGTGATTTGTATTATTCTAATTAGTGCCCACAGAGATGCAGATGATGCCATTAGAGGTCGGGATGGGTACATGTTTGACGGGTACAAGCTACGGGTCGAGTTACCTCGCTCGTCACCTCGTTACGTTGGTGGGCGTGGTGGTGGGGGAAGGGGCTACTATGGCGGAGGGAGGCGTGACGGGTATGGGCGTGGTGGGGGACGCCAGTCAGGACACAAACTAATGATCACTGGACTACCGCCCACGGGATCTTGGCAAGATATCAAGGTTAATTAATCAGTGGGTGTGGTCTTTATTTATTAATACACTTTAGGATCACTTCAGACAGGCTGGTGACGTCATATATGCTAACGTTGAGAGAGACGGAACCGGAGTCGTTGAATTTGCAAGATATGAACATGCAAAGAGAGCAGTGAGAGACCTTGATGACAGCAAATTCCGCTCTCACGAAGTAAGAAACATCAATCTGTTATTATCATTATTATTATTATTTTAGGGTGAGTCGGCTTATATAAGAGTATCGGAGCCGTCCTCTGGTGGGTCTCCTTACAGACGCAACAGTCGTTCCCCCAGCCCGTCCCCTCGTCACTCACCACGGTACCACGACTCACCGAGACACCGTGACGGGTCTCCCAGACGCAGCCGCAGTCCAAGATACAGGCGCTCTAGGAGCCGCTCTAATTAAAGCACAAGGTATGTATGTACACACACTAGTTGATATGGTTTATGTACAGGGATTGGTTGAGGGATTTTTAATTGGTTTTTATTTTAAGAACCTTATTATTATTCATTAGTTATTGTCATGGAAATGGATTAATTACTTTCATAAAATGGCCACACCCCCTTTTGAAAAATTAATGGATGTGGCACATAGTGTCTGTCTGCTAAGCATATCAGATCAGGAATCAAAATCATGTTAAGAGATCAATTAGGATCAATGTGGCATTAGGAATTGGGATCCAATGTCATGTTAAGGGATCAGATCAGGAATCAATCCATGTGTTAGGATCAATGTGGCATTGGGAATTGGGAATCAATTTCACATTAAGGGATCAAATGGTGTTAAAACGTGACGAGGATACCACACACATGTAATGAGGACACGTTTGAGAGAGAGAGAGAAAGGGAGGAGAGAAGAATTTCAAAGACAATAATTTGTTTTATATTTTTAGGAAGTTAATTCTGTTAAGAAAAGAGGAAAGAGACTCTCTGTATTATTAATAATAATAATAATAATAGTTGATGTTATTTTGATTTGAATAAAGAGATCAAATTGAAACACAGTTGAAAGCAACATGCTTCTCAATTCTCATTTACTGTCAACATTTCATTAGAAATCCTTTTAACACAGTACCAGTTGTCATCAGTGGTTGGTATGTGCCAGCAGTCATCATCAGTCCATTGTGTTGTAAGCTCATAGGGACGTGGTATCTAAGAATTATAATAAGAATATGATTTATTATCGTGAGTCTGAACAAATTGCTGTTTTATTATCCCGTACCTCTAACCCTCTCCAGTATGGTTTTTTGCCATGAGTGTGTCCCACACGAGTTGATCTTAGCCATTTTTGAAAAACTGGTACTAAAGATTTATCAATCTTTTCAACATGATCTCCAAGTTTATCATTAGTTATGAATAAGGTATCCCGTCCACTTGAGAGTGACCCATGGATGAAATAATGATCATCAGCAACCCTAACCGTCAGGGATATTATACAAACATTAACAAGCATATGTTCTACCTGTTGCTGGTATAAAACAAATGCACATTCAGTGGAAGCTTTGTTGTTATAGTTCCAACTACTGATTTCATGTGAGCTCTTCCAATCACCATAACTGGCAAAGGTTGGTAACTAGTAGCCCAGTTACACAAGGAAATAAGCTAAAGATAATAGACATTCAGTAATAAGATGTGCATACATGTAGTTACTTTTCCATAGCTTTTATTGCCCCCTCCCGGTATATCTGCATGTTCCAATAGAATATTCAGACCATCTATTATGACACCGAATGGACCATATATTTTACAAAGTTTCAAAAAATTTTTAATTTCTCTTTCCTCTAATTTTCCATTTTCATATGAATAAGGCTCCTTGAGTAGCATCTCTTGTGCCTATTAATAGTAACAGAATGTAATAAATTGTGCCTATAAATAGTAACACAATGAAACCTCACATGTTGTAGCAGTAAAGAGTGTTCACTTTTTGTTAATTTATTCTCTTTGATTTTACGCTTGCAATTGCTACAAATCCCATTGCTATAGAACAGCAAATTGATCAAGTTAATAACCACGCTATATTCTTACTCATAAATTAAAGTTTCAGTAACAGAAATGTGCTCATCTCCGCCCCACATACTGAGAAAATATCATCAACATTATTATCATTATTATATATACCTTGTCAACCACTTTACAATGCACATTGCTGTGCTCTTATTAATTAATATTCGATTACTGGATACTTTTTCCATCAAATTGTAACCGATTTTTCTCCAATCTTGGTCTCCTTTTCTCTCTTTCTCTGCAGCTAGTTCCATTAATGGCTGGATCAGATCATCATCAATATTGCTATGATTATGTTTCTCTAATATTTCCTTCACTCTCTCTTTATTTTTATCATCAATTGCAAATTGTAGCAGATTTAAAGAAACTTTCTCTCTTAGTGGAGTATTCTTCATATGGCGATCGTACCAAGCCCACAGCCTTTCTCTGTCTTTTGTTGTTAATAAATAATGAGTTGCAGCTGTTACTAATGGAGCACCTTCAAAAATACAATAAATAATAGTACTAATAATTAATACTGTACTTGGCTCTGGACAATATTTGTCAATCATTCTCATCACTTCTTCTCCTCCTACTTGATCATTTTCTCTCTAAAATAATTCCAGTATATAGTCATGTCCTGTTATTATTATTATTATTATCGAACCTCACAGAAGTGAATTAGAGTGCTGAGTGTTGAGTGTATAGCTTCTTCCTTGTTGCTTTCTTTACTCACCAATTCTTCAAAAAGGCTCAATGCTGAAGATAGGCTACTCTCTTTCTTCCTTTTTATTACTTGACGTCTCAGCAATGAGTCCCTAGTTGAAAATACTCTTCTCGTTACTAATCTACTTCTAATGGCTCCAGAATTAGTTGAAAAATACAAGAATCGAGAAAGAGACATTTCTAAAATCTTCACGTGGCCAGCCACACCTTTCACCACCCACGCATCCTCATTACTGTTCAGTGTTCACACCTCAACAAATGGAGTGTTTCTTTATCTTTGCAATAGGGACGTTCTCACTCTGTTTCTTCTTACTTTGCATACTAGGAAGGAGGAGGCCTAAAGAGCTAACCATTGGTTTATTCCACCCGTACGCTGACGCAGGAGGAGGCGGTGAACGAGTACTGTGGCACTCAGTAGCGGCCATACTGAGGGAATGGCCACTAGTGAGAATAATAATATACACAGGAGACCCCGTACTGAGCAAACCATCTTATAAGATAATAGAGAAAGCTGTCAATAGGTTTGGTATAAATTTCCCTCAAGAGAGGGTAGAGTTTGTTCGTCTTAGACTAAGGACTTTGATTGAAGCGACCACCTGGCCTCGATTCACTCTATTGGGGCAATGCCTTGGGTCCCTGTTGCTAGGGGCAGAGGCGTTACTAAGGGCACGCCCCCACATACTGTTTGATACGATGGGATATGCTTTTATATATCCATTGTTCCGGTTGATGGCCGGTTGTCCAGTGATAGCCTACGTCCATTATCCAATTGTTAGTACGGACATGTTAAAACTAGTCCGATCTTCTATAACCAACTTTAATAATAATCAATCAATTAGTAGATCAAAGACGCTGACTAATATTAAGATACTTTATTATCGAGTTTTAGCTTATTTATACGGTGTTGTTGGACGTCGTGCTAACGTTACCATGGTGAATAGTACGTGGACGTATGGACACATAAGCAGCTTGTGGAGGAAAGAAGGTGTGGTCATAGTTTACCCTCCTTGTGACGTTGAGACATTTTCAAATATTAAAAGCAAAAAGGAGGAGGAGGAGGAGTTTCGTATTGTGACAATCGGACAATATCGACCGGAAAAAAACCATCAGCAGCAACTTGAGATATTGCGTACTCTTTTAGACAAACCACGCCCACAAGACAAGAAACCTGTTCTGGTGATGATCGGAAGCTGTCGTGACGAAGGAGACCATACCCGCGTGGAGTCACTGAGAAAGAAAGCAGTTGAATTAGGAGTGATTGATAACGTTCAATTATTAGTTAATGTCTCATTTCAGAGACTGCTAACAGAAATAGGTAGTGGAGATGTAGCTATTCATACTATGATCAACGAACATTTTGGGATATCACTAGTGGAGTGTATTGCAGCTGGGTGCATTATGATAGCCCACAGGTCAGGGGGTCCTAAACACGATATTGTTATTGAGGGGGACATTGGATATTTGGCAGAATCCACTGAGGAATTTACTGAGTACATACTTGATGTAATGAGATTGAGTGATGAAGAGAAAGAGGGGATGAGGAAGAGGGGGGTTACCCACGTCAAGGAACAATTCTCCGTTTCATGTTTTGAGTCCAACATTGTAAAGCATTTGGGACCAATTGTTAGATCAATTAATGTTAATTAAGTTAATTTATTAATTAAATTAATTGTTTCATTATTGATAGGCTTTGTTGCTCGTAGCTACTTCCGAAATGATTCCTAAAAGTTAATTATTATTTAATAATTAAATTATTGTTTGATACCAGTGGTTGAGGTAGTGAAACAATTGATATAGTTTCAATCTGGTATCAAATCCTGGAGATATGGGTATGAGTTTGTGATATGCTTCATAGAAACTTGAACTGAATCCACTAAACATTTTGGAAATTGACAAATCAAATTCATGATGACCATACAGCACAGCTGGATCAAACATAACTAGAGAAATGGCAGTATTAATTCTAATATGTATCAATATATAAGTTGATTGTACCTGGTCCATTGGCAGTTTCTGCAGTGTTCCCAGCCCACAGGTCTCCATGCAACAGTGATGGAAATATTTGCTCTGTATCTTTGAAATACTGAGACATCTTTAACTGTAAATTGGACCATAGTTCCACCAATTTCCTATTGTTGTACTGAATGTGGTGGACCAGTGGTATATAATTCACTAATGTTATTCATTATTTCTTACATTTTTTATTATTCTGTCAATTTGCGGTTGCAACCTATGCCTGGCATAAAATTCCTAAAAATTCCAAAAAATCAAAATTATATTAAATTGATACAAAGCTCACAATCCAGTCAGTTTCCCAGTCGTTGGGCATGGGAATGAGTCCACAAGACGTTGGAATGGAAAATCCAAATTTATCAACAAGCTCAGATTGGGCGGAGTCACTTGACTGTACCCTCCCTGAGGTCTTAATCGATGTTTTTATTTTATTAATATTATGAAGATGTAGTCTATTAAATTACTTATTAATAAAATCATTATTATTAGTTTATTCTTACTGAGCCAGTTTTGTTCCTAATTCCTCGTTATATTTATGCAACGGTAACATCTCCACATGTTCCATTATGATAACATACAAACCACCTCCACTATCAAATACCTGTCATATCAATCATTAATATTAATTATCATTCTCTCTCTTTTTCACTTGCCTTTATTGGTTGAGGTACACGTACAGTATCAGTCAATGAAATACTCTTCAGTCCTTCCATTTCACCAGTGAACATTGCTCTAGCCTGCAATTGTTAAAATCAGAATGTTAAACTATTAAAGTTGTACATCAATTCTCATAATTTTTAATTACATCTTCATTATTGTTCTTTTTGACAAACACAGTTCTCTTTTCATCCAGCACATAGCTCTGTCCTTCACTGATACACCCTCCTCCTCCTCTCCCTCCCATCTTCCTCACTCTATCACACCCTAAAGCTTCTTTCAAGATACCCTCCATTGATGCTGCAGCAACTAATTACAACACCCACGCAAATAGATAATGAGAGGGCGTAGCTGACGACTCAAATCACGTGTATCATTTTGACTCGAGTCAGGAGATTATGTGCTGAAATGGCCTCTTTCTCTACTCCTCCTCCTTGCTCTTCACCATCTCCTCCACCTCCTTCTCTACCTCTTGCCAAAGGTCAGGATCAGCCCGTGAGAGGAGTTAAGATCAGTTTCAGCGTGATGGAGGGAAGCGGCCAAACCAGCAAAGATGAGATAAGTATTGATGGCCTCCCTCAAGACGAGGGGGTTCCTCTCCTTCAGAAGAAAGTGACTCAAAAATATGAAGGTACGAGCATCAAATTTTGATTGTTTTCCTAATTGTTACTTTTAACGAGTTCATTTTGTTTACATAGCTGATACATTTATGAATACTAAAAATAGTAATAATGATAATAATATCTTTCTTTTTCTTTCTCCCTCAGCTCGTAAGAAGAAGCTTGGTATGATATTTGGTGTTACAATTCCCTGCATATTGTCCATCTTTAGTGTGGTCCTGTTCCTTCGTCTTGGTATGGTCGTAGGACAGGTAACCTCATCACTAGTCTTGCCCCGCCCCTTCACTACCTGTCCGCAGGTAGCGAAGGGGCGGGGCGAGACTACCTCATCACATGATAGTCACATGATGTCTCCCTTCTCTCCCTTAGGCCGGGTTTCTTGAGACCATTGTCATGCTCTTGATTGGTTATTCTGTTGTTGTTTTGACTGTCCTCTCAATATCTGCCATAGCAACCAATGGGAACGTTGAAGGAGGTGGAGTATACTGTATCCTACTAGTATATTATTAGTATATTACCAGTATATTAACCAGTATATTAACCAGTATATGCACCCTCCAGTTAATTACAATGTTGTTACATAGCAGTAACAGTATGTGTATTGTTAGTTGACAGTTGTTTTGGCACTTGTCATCAGACCAGGCCAGCTGCTGTTTTGACCTTTTGAACACTTTAAGTTTATTTTTAGAAAAAGAAAACATGATTAATTGTACTGGTACGTGTTACTAATTATAGTCTTTCCTCCCTCCTCTCTCTCTCTCTCTCTATTGTTGTTTTTTGTTGTTTTTGTTTATTGTTGTTCTTTGTTTGTGTTTGTGACTCCTGCTGGCCGGTGGTATTAATATCATTGGTCATTCCATTATCCTCTTCTCCTTGTCTGGTTTTGTTTGGTTCCTTTTCCATGTTAGGGGGTGTGGCTTCACCACACGGGGTTAAAAAGGGCCGAGGATTTAACTCTGCCATGAAAACACACACTCTCTTCTTCTCTCTTTCCTTCTCTTCTCTTTTATACTCCAGACCTCTCTTGAATTATCCTCCTCCTTTCAAAACACTTTTTCACACACACACACACACACTCTCTCTCTCTCTCTCTTTTTTTCTCTCTTTCTCTCACTTTCTGTCATATTCTCTCTCTCCTTCTCTCTTTTATACTACTCTGTTATTGTTATTGTTATTGCTTTTGGGGACTTTATTCTTGCTGAGTTCATCTTTTGTGGTATGTCATGTGAAGGAAGCCAGTAATGATGATAATGTGTCATGTTACTATAAACAGTAGCAGCAGGAGACTGTATAACCAGGATATTAGTATACATATACCTGTATGTACACAGTATGTGTGTATAAGGTGCTGTGTGTGTGGTTGTAGCAGCTGTTTGTGATGGTGCCAATTGCTATGACTAGTCATTATGTAGTAGTGTGTCATAATTACCTCATCATCATCATCATTATTATTATTATTATTATTATTGTTGTTATTGGTCCTTAATTAATTATTATTAATTAGTCATGATCAGTAGGGCTCTTGGTCCAGAGTTCGGTGGTTCCATTGGAGCTATATTTGTCATTGCTAATATATTTGGATCAGCTACTTATATAATTGGTAGTTATTAATAGTTATTAATTGTTTATATGTAGTTATAAGTGGTAATTAATAGTTATTAATGGTTATTAATACAGGATTTGTTGAAGCCCTGGTCAGTAATTTTGGCGATGGTTCCTTGTTTTATCCTGAGAATTATACACTTACACATCCTGTTCTGCCAGAATCTTATGGTTATAAGTTGCTCTATGGAAGTATCATACTGCTCTTCTGTCTAATCGTCTGTCTTGTTGGAGCAGGTGAAGAGAAAAAGGATAAATGGTGTCCATTTACTAATTGTATTTTAGGTTTATTTGCTAAGACAACCTTTATCATATTTATACTCGTGATGACCTCAATCATATCTTGCCTGGTAAAGACTCCTCCATCATGTGACTATACATCATGTGACTTTCTATCCGTTAGGTTAGTTTTGGGTATATGATGGGTCCTTTTCCTGTTCCAATTGCTCCAGACAATACACTCAAGGTTAGCACCGCTCACTCTCTCATTTAATTCTATTATTATTTTGATAGGATAGTGACGTGAGTTTTAATTACACTGGATTTAGCTTCGGCACCTTCACTGATAATTTTTTTGTAAGTACATGTAAATATACTTTGTACATGTACTTACATACTTTAATCATTAACTTACAGTCGCACTATGAGAAAGATTATACTCAAATGAAGAAGCTCTCATTTCAATTAGTATTTGCTATCTTGTTCAATGGCTGTACAGGAATAATGGGTATATACTATTATTAATAATACTCACCAGCTCCTCCTCCTCCTGGTTTGCAGCTGGTGCTAATATCTCAGGAGAACTGAAGAGCCCAAGTACCGCCATACCCCAGGGGACCCTACTAGCCTGCGGCATAACATTCTGTATTTATGTTGTATTATGTAAGTCTATTTTTAGTAACATGAGTCATGTGATATCTTCTATTTATAGTTACACTGACTGCTTTCACCTGTGAATATGAGATGCTTATTAATAATTATAACTACCTCCAGGTACATGTATTTAATTAATTATTTATTTATTTCTTTATTTATTAGTATATTAATATACGTCCCTGGTTAATTACAGTTGGCGTATTTGCAGCAACACTATCAGCTGCTCTGTCCAACCTCATTGGAGCCTCAAGAGTTTTATATGCACTAGCTAAAGACAGGCTGTTCAGTAAGATATGATATACTGATAATATACTAATAATATACTGATAATAAACTGATAGTATACTAATAGTATACTGATAGCATACTAATAATATACTGATAATATTTAGGTGGTATACTGCATCCGTTTACGTGGACTGTTGGTAAGAAGAAAGAGCCGATTGTCTCAGTACTCCTTTGTTGGTTCTTAGTACAGGTATTATTGTTAATTAACTACCTAATAACTAGCTCCTCCCCTCCTCTAGTGTACCCTTTTTATCGGTAAATTGAATGCCATAGCTCCAATAGTGACCATGTTCTTCCTCTTATCTTATGGAGTCGTCAACTTGGCCTGTTTAGCACTAAAGTTTGCATCTGCTCCTAATTTCAGGTAATTATTAATAGTTATAAGTAGTTATTAATAGTTATTATATTATTATTATTGGTATAGGCCGACGTTCCAGTTCTATTCCCGCTACACCTCCTTCCTTGGTGCTCTCAGTTGTTTTGTGTTGATGTTTGTGATCCAGCCATTGTACGCTGCCATCACACTAGGTATTACCAATGACCTCATTATGACATAATCATTCCGTTCTATATTTAGTAATCATGATACTCCTCTTTGTTATATTGTTGTTACGATCCCCTGCTACCCCATGGGGTGACGTATCACAAGCACTCATCTATCATCAGGTAAAACAGAAGCCACACCTACTATTGACCACACCCATTTTTATTAGGTTCGTAAGTACCTCCTGAGGTTGGATATCAGGAAGAGTCACGTGAAGTTTTGGAGGCCAGAGATACTTCTAATGGTCACCAACCCACGGTCATCTTTTAGGATGATCAAGTTCTGCAATGATTTAAAGAAGGTGTGGCTAATTAACAAGACCACACTTCCTCATTAATATTCATTATAGGGCGGTCTATATGTCCTTGGTCATGTTGTAGTCCAGCCCTTCAATCCTGAGGTTGCTGACTATTACAATAAACAGCTGAAGACCTGGCTGGACTTTGTTGAGATCTCAAAGTTTAAAGCATTTGTTGAATTAACCGTATCTGATACCTTCAGAGCTGGGACTAGGAGTTTATTAACAGTTAGTTAATTAACTATTAGTTTATTAACTATTATTAATAACCAGGCAGCTGGTCTGGGTGGCATGAAGCCCAATATCCTCGGGCTGGGTTTCTACTCTAAGGAGGTCCCTCAGTCTTGTTTGACTGATCTGAAGGAGCAGGTGGAAAAACGCTCGAAATTTGTTCGAGTGATGATCAGGGATACAACATGTATGAGCTTTGTTGTTGTTATTGTCATTTGTTTGTTTGTTTGTTTGTTGTTTAGTGAATAAATATGACGACATCAATAGAGACTTACCTCCTCTACGTCAAACAGTGAGAGAACATTAATGATATCCTACAGCTGCTCTTCATTGATCCTTTCTCTCTCTCCCTCCAGGAAGATGATCAGATTTTGTCACAGATGGAATATGTTGGTGTAGTACAGGTAAGAGAGAAAACATAATATTATCATTATTTATTTTATCTATCATTTATTCATTTTTATGTTAGGATGCCATGACCATGGGAAAGAACATTTGCATTTTGAGACAGTAAATTAATGAATAAACTTACAATACAACTCTCTCCCTCTCTCTCTCTTCTTTCTAGTTTTGAGCAGTTTGATAATAAACCAAAGGCTCACCCGTACATTGACGTCTGGCCGTTGTGCGTTCGGTTCAATGAGGAGTTTGAAAACACGTTCACTTTAATGATGCAGCTGGCCTGTGTCCTCCACATGAAGGACTCGTGGAAATCATCAACTAAAATAAGAATATTTGTTGTCACGGAAACAAGCAGTAAGATAGTGGGCGTGGCACATTAATTAATTAATTATTATTATTAGGTGATGGTGTAATGGAAAGGACTGTAATGTATGATTTCCTTAAAGACGCTAGGATTGATGCTGAAGTAATCATTATATCTCAACCAGTCGGTATCTCAATGTCCGACTCCATCAACACTTTCACTGAGAGCTTTACCTCAGCAGCAAGACTTGTACGTAGTAGTTAATTAACCAATAGTTAATTAACAAGTGATTAATGAATTGCTGGTTAATTAACTAGTAGTTAATCAGCTGCTAATTAATATATTAACTGCTAGTTCATTGACTGTTTCATTACAGGGTAGAGGTGTTGCTTATTACAGGAATATCAATGGACTGATGATGGAAAACTCTCTCAACGCTAGTAAGAGAACTCATTAATATTCATTGATTAATTAATTAATTCATTGTTAATTAATTAGGTGTAATTTTTACTGCATTACCCGTACCTCCAGAAGATATTAATAAAGCTAAAGATTATATTAACGAGCTGTCTGTATTATCAAGTAAGAGATTTTATTTATTATTATTTTATTTTATTTATTATTAATTTATTTTATTTTATTTTATTTTTTAGATAATTTGCCTCCTACAGTGATGGTGCATGGTTCGATGCCTGTCATTACTAACTCGATTTAATTAATTAATTAATTAATAATGGACCAATAATTATATTTGTTGTTGTGGCCAGTTTATAATTGTTGTCACTTAATTTTAGTTTTCTTACTTTATTAAAAGTTTTAGGAGATATTGTAAACTTCTCTAAACCTTTTCTCAACTGCAAAGCTCTTTTAGCATTCAGCCACGCCCATATTATTTTAACACCCACGCAGGAGGTGTGGCTGGTATAAAATGGCGTCGAAAGAGCAGGTAAAATAAAGAGTCTATTTTGTTAATTTTTACTTCTTCCATCAGTCTACAGACACTGATGAGCTGGCAGAGTTTAGAGAACAATGGAGGGCAGAGATTAAAGAGAAGACACTGGCGGATACACACACTGATCACCTACCACAAGTAATTAGTGTTTTTAAAATGATTGTAACTTGAAAAATTGAAGTTGGAATCAGCTCAAACTTTCTACACAGCATAAGTACATCAATATGTATCAGAAAATGTAATAAAAATTGGGGGTGATTTTGGAGCCATTTTTTGGAAAAAACCATGGACTATAGCCTTGGGTATTTTTTAGATTTTGGGCGTTTTCTTAAAATGGTCGTAACTCTAAAAATTGAAGTCGGAATCACCTCAAACTTGCTACACAGCATAAGTACATCAATATGCATCAGAAAATGTAATAAAAATTGGGGGTGATTCCAGAGCCATTTTTTGGAAAAAACCATGGGCTATATACAGGGATTTTTCCCAAAATTTGGCATTTTCTTGAAATGGCCGTAACTTGAAAAATTGAAGTCGGAATCAGCTGAAACTTTCTACGTAGCATAAGTACATCAATATGTATTAGAAAATGTAATAAAAATTGGGGGTGATTTCGGAGCCATTTTTTGGAAAAAACCATGGGCTACAGTACAGGGAAATTTTCCAAAATTTAGAGTTTTTAAAAAGTGGTCGTAACTTGAAAAATTGAAGTCGGAATTCACTCAAACTTTCTACACAGCATAAGTACATCAATATGTATCAGAAAATGTAATAAAAACTGGGGGTGATTTCGGAGCCATTTTTTGGAAAAAACCATGGACTATAGCCTTGGGTATTTTTCAGATTTCGGGCGTTTTCTTAAAATGACCGTAACTTGAAAAATTGAAGTTGGAATCAGCTCAAACTTTCTACATAGCATAAGTACATCAATATGTATCAGAAAATGTAATAAAAATTGGGGGTGATTTCGGAACCATTTTTTGGAAAAAACCATGGACTATTATTATAGCCTTGGGTATTTTTCAGATTTCGGGCGTTTTCTTAAAATGACCGTAACTTGAAAAATTGAAGTTGGAATCAGCTCAAACTTTCTACATAGCATAAGTACATCAATATGTATCAGAAAATGTAATAAAAATTGGGGGTGATTTTGGAGCCATTTTTTGGAAAAAACCATGGGCTATAGTACAGGGAAATTTTCCGAAATTTAGAGTTTTTAAAAAGTGGTCATAACTTGAAAAATTGAAGTCGGAATTCACTCAAACTTTCTACATAGCATAAGTACATCAATATGTATCAGAAAATGTAATAAAAATTGGGGGTGATTTCGGAGCCATTTTTTGGAAAAAACCATGGACTATAGCCTTGGGTATTTTTCAGATTTCGGGCGTTTTCTTAAAATGACCGTAACTTGAAAAATTGAAGTTGGAATCAGCTCAAACTTTCTACATAGCATAAGTACATCAATATGTATCAGAAAATGTAATAAAAATTGGGGGTGATTTCGGAGCCATTTTTTGGAAAAAACCATGGACTATAGCCTTGGGTATTTTTCAGATTTCGGGCGTTTTCTTAAAATGACCGTAACTTGAAAAATTGAAGTTGGAATCAGCTCAAACTTTCTACATAGCATAAGTACATCAATATGTATCAGAAAATGTAATAAAAATTGGGGGTGATTTCGGAGCCATTTTTTGGAAAAAACCATGGACTATAGCCTTGGGTACTTTTCAGATTTTAGGTCATTTTTATAATTCTTTATTAATTATTAGGCTGAAGAATTATATTGGATGGGTGTGGCTGCTGAAGAAAATAAGGACATGTCAGCAGGTAAATATATCATTGATTAATTATTAAAATTAGTTTCTCATTTTTAGCAATTTTATACTATCGTCAAGCAATACAGCTGGTCCCTGACATTGAGAGAAGAGCTACAAAGAAGGAGCGAGACAAAGACCGAGAGAAAGAGGAGGAGGAGGAACAAGAAGAAGATGAAGAATCCAAAGATTTGTCTGTCATATCTCATTCACTGTCTACCTTATCAATTGATGATGTCACATGCTGTCATAATGACTCACCAACAACGGTTTGTATCTATTTTTAGAATAGAAATGATGTCATTTTTAGGTCACTCATATTTCTGCTCTACCCGTCGAGATAATTCGTTATATTTTATTATTAATTGTTATCAACGACCTGGATCTTAGGTCTTTGGAGCAATTTGGAATGGTAAGATTATTATAATTATTAATAATAATTTTATTATTATTTTATTATTTTCAGGTTTGCAAAAGGTTCTACTTATTTTCAAGAGAACAATTAATTTGGAGAAAAGCATGCGTAAAGTAATAATAAAGAATAATTGATATTTATAATTAATAATAGATTGTGGGGGAGTGGTCACTCTATGTTAGCCACACCCACCAGTAACTGGCGGCATATATTCATCACTCAACCTCACGTTCATTTCAACGGTTAGTAAACCGGTTCATAAACCAGTCAGTCCAGTTCTCATTAGGTGTCTATATCAGTCGGTCATTGTACGTCAGAACTGGGGAAAGGTCTTTAGACAGACTTTACAAACCTTTTCATACCGTCGTCTACTATAGATACATAAGGTTTTTTACTGATGGTAAGTTGTTGTTATTTATCATTGTTGTTTATTGTTGTTGTCAGGTAGTGTATTGTACATGACCAGTCCTGATAGTCCGTCAATGGTCGTTAATAAATTGAATAAAATTAATGAAGTGGGCGGAGCTTTATTATCTGGTTACTATACGCAATCGAATGATACAGTAAGAGAGAGGGAGGGGCTAAGAGATGATTATTGATTGTACATGTGTAGATATCAATAGTTGTGAAACGTTATGATCCTTCACACGAACAATCCCCTCGAAGCTATAAAAGGAGAGGCACTCCAATTAATGCCCCTACCTCCCATCAACGCTTTCATATGGTAATTGATAACTAGTTAATGTGGTTGCTATGGTAACGATTGCAGGAGCTGGTTCTCAAGAACAGCTGCAGGAAACTGTCAAGTGCTTTGAAATGGAAGAAATTCACTTGCCACAACATACAGAAGTGAGATATGAAGTGGTTTATTGTCACAATTTTAATGTGCAACATAAATTAAAATGACAGCTGGCCTTGTCTAAACTGCATATGCTTACGTCTAATTAAAAACTAGAATTAGTATAATTAAAAAGGAAAATAAAATTTAACAATGCAATCTTGTTCACACCTTGAGGTGCTAACAAGCATCTTGTCACCGCCTTTAGGTGCTAACAAGGTGTCAAAATGAAGAAGTTATAAATTGGAGCCTTTTTGAAAATAAAGATTTCAAAGTGTCTTTTTCTCCTTTAGTTCCACAGGCAGGATCCAGACTTCAGAATATCACATTGATCACAATTATACTCCATTTTACTTTTCACGGGTCAAGAGTTATTCAATTATTAACAGATAATAATAATGATAATAATAACAACATGTATTTATATGAACTGTTATTTATTTGATTTTATTTTGGTTTAAAACCCGAGTGTATTGCGACCACACCTCCAAGAAGAGACTCGTAATTTACATTAACGAATCCAACACCTTCGATCATATTTGAAAAACTTTCCTAAAAAAAGACAAAGACAATAGTACAGACTAGCCTCTATATAATGGACACTTCAAAGGTTGCTCTGTTATACAGAGGTGTCCTTTATGTGGAGGTTATTTTATACAGTAAGGAATGTAATTGGTACACTAGGTGCTGTCCGTTAAATGGAGGTGTACGCTATAGAGAGTGTCCATTAAGAGAGGCTACACTGTACATTCCAAATATGGTCCTACCTGGTCAGGGAATTCTCTGATGCTCTCCACGAGGTACTGGTAGGCTGGTCTGTCTTGAGCAATCAACTCACCAAAGACTGGTATCAGCTGGAACGAGTAAGCATCGTAAAAACTGAAATAAAGTATAAGTTAATTCCAAGTAAATTGGATTTTAAAAATAAATTTTAAAAGTTGCTCCTACGCTACAGTACGTGGTCTCTTACCTCTTCAGTGCTATATTGTCCACTTGACTGAACTCCATACACAAATACCTGCCCCCTTCTTTAATGACACGATAAGCTTCAGATAAAGCCTGAGAAGAGAGAGAATATGCTATTAATATTATATTATATTTTTTGATTTACTTGTTCAAAATTTGACACGTTCCTGATCCCAAAGGCGATAGTATAAGCATCAAAATGATTTGAGGGGAAAGGGAGGGAGAGGGCGTCGCCATGAACCCACTTAATATCTAAAAAACAATTACAACAATGAGTGGATAATACTATTAATTACTTTCGTTATTTTTAAATCTCTTTTCTCCTTCCGTAAGCATCTCCTTGTTAATATCAACGACAGTAACTTGTAACTCTTCATCACTGCTTTCAGCTCCGCCCACTCTCCGGTCACTATACTGCACAATACGACTAGCAATATCACCTAATTAATAATAATATTGACCACACCCCCTAGTAAAATAATTACCTGTTCCACCAGCAACGTCTATTATCTTTGATCCTGTGGGCGGAGCTAGTTTCGTTACAAAGTAATCTTTCCAAAGGCGATGAAGACCAAGGGACATTACATCATTCATCAAATCATAATTAGCAGCAACACTGCTAAACACCTCTTGGACTATGTGGGTGGAGCTAGGTAAAGTAACCACGCCCATTATAATTAAACTTCACCTTTTGTGGCTTTAGTTTTTTCTGAGACCTGTTGAAATCCGAATGACGTCATTTTTTCAGTGTTACTATTATTAGCTCCAGCAGTGAAGGCTCTGTTTATTACACTGGCCGCATTATTCAACAAATAATTTACTCTTCTGGACAAAGCAGACATTGTAGTAGGCGGGGCTGAACCTGCAATATAACGAGCCACACCCAAACCTAATTAATAATTATTGTAATATTACACAATGAATAACAATTCTAATACAACAATAAAATAATAACAATGCTACAACAATAATAATAATAAATGACTTTCAATAAAATAAGAGGGATCGAGACACTAATAAGTTAATTTGCTGATGCCATTTTTATGCTGTATCACAGGATAATTATTATTAATTAATTATTATTAATTAATTATTTTAATTCGTCTTTATTTATTTTGAAGCTTTTTTCTCAGCTCCTGTATGTATTGAAATTGAGGAGTTAGTTCACCGTTATATGCTATGATAGCCTAAAAAAAGACAAAACATTCAATAATATCTATCAGAAAATGTAATAAAAATTGGGGGAGCCATTTTTTAGAAAAAGCCATGGGCTGCCATTTTTTAGAAAAAACCATGGGCTATAGTACAGGGTATTTTTCCAAAAATTGGAGTTTTTTAAAATGGCCATAACTTGAAAAATTAAAGTCAGAATCAGCTCAAACTTTCTACACAGCATAAGTACATCAATATGTATCAGAAAATGTAATAAAAATTGGGGGTGATTTCGGAGCCATTTTTTAGAAAAAACCATGGACTATAGCCTTGGGTATTTTTCAGATTTTTAATGTTTTCTTAAAATGGCCGTAACTTGAAAAATTGAAGTCGGAATCACCTCAAACTTTCTACACAGCATAAGTACATCAATATGTATCAGAAAATGTAATAAAAATTGGGGATGATTGCGGAGCCATTTTTTTGAAAAAACCATGGGCTATATACAGGGATTGTTTCCAAAATTTGGAGTTTTTAAAAAGTGGTCATAAATTGAAAAATTGAAGTCGGAATCACCTCAAACTTTCTACACAGCATAAGTACATGTACATCAATATTTATAACTTACTCCTTTTATTGCATTTGAAAGAGAAGTCTGTTCCTCCAGCGACTTGGAACCATCCAGATGTAACTAATTAGTATATTATTAGTATATTATCAATATATTATTAGTATACTCACTAGTTCATGAACAAAAGGGAAGAGTCTTGACCCAAAATAATCAGTAGCTTCACGAGGTAACTGAGCAGGTAAATTATCAATACTAGTCATAACTATACCATTACCAGACAAACTGGAGAAAAGAATATTAATTAATTAATTATTAATAACTATTAATAACCTGCTCCATTGGTTATCTTGTGTGTGGGCGTTATACAAAGCAAAAGGAAAATCAATAGTTGTATAGGACTGCATGAACTGTATTGAACCCTGTGGAGATTAATAACCATTAATAACTGCTATTAATTACCACTAACAACTATTAATAACCATTAATAACTATTAATAACCATTAATAACTGCTATTAATAACTATTAATAACTAACGTTGGGATCTGCTGATATGTCACATATCGCTAAGAGCCTTTGTGGCAGGTCGGGTACTCCAGAATAAGTATCAACCTCAAACTCTTTAGGCTGGAGTTTCTTACAGTCTTCTAGCGTTATCAGTCTCGGAGTGTTGGGGGCCCAGTAGACGCCATTGATGAGGACTGTAGTGTATGGAGCAATCTAATGATAATAATAATAATAATAATAATAATAATAATAATGATAATAATGATGATCATGATGATGATGATGATGAAGAACTATATTATTACTTTCTCTGCAAAGTTGGATGCATAGAGCTCCGGATTGGCCACATAATCTGGTTTGGAGTAGGTCCCGTCGGATACTCTGTACAAGTGGTCTCTCCTCCTCACCTCCGTACCATAAACCTTTCTAGTGTCTACAAGAAAAGAGGGAGGGGCAATCGTATAATAATAAAATAATGCTCATTATTTAAAAACACTCATCAGAATTGGCCAAATTTTGCAATGAATACAGTGCCAATTTATAATTATTATTATTTTATAATTATTATTAGCACTAACTAACCTCCATTCATTAGTACATCCTGAAGTTCATTTGGTGACACGTACTCGTGTGGCAAGACTTTAAAAACGTCCTGAGCCCCCTGGGAGACATTACCAGACCCCGTAAATGTGAATATTATAGGACCCAGCATCTCCGGTATGAGCCCATACTGTATTTCTCTCCCAACACTGGCAATGGCCGCTTTAGCAGCTGAACTTGAAGGATAATTGTGAGCACAGGCGACATGCTAAAATAGATAAGATACGTATGCACTGTTTCTCTGATCATTAATGATTTAGTTATTAGCCTTCTAAAAATTCCTCAATAAAAATCAGCTAAAATTAGTACAATAATCATGATACTACGGACACAATTATTTAAAGTATTCCATATATTTACTACTATCACTACTGTTATTATTATTAATATTATTATTATTACTGTACTCGCCCCATCTAAAGCACCTCTTGATAAATAATTACAAGTCTCAGGTGGTGCATTGTTCGATAGGAACAATTATGAAATGCTCAGGAGGTCCTTGTTTAAAGAGGTACGTGGAAGCCATGTAGGAGAGGAGAGGTGTAATAATGAGGAAGGTCCGTTAATTGGGGCGAGTATGGTATTACTATTATTGTATTTACCATAAAAGGAGTGTGATGTCCTAATGCTAGTAGTCTCAATCCCAGGCCATGTAGAATATTAATAAAACCTGTAATTAATAACTAACCACACCCACCAATTAATAATCCTAACCAGCAATCCCAGCGTACTGTCCAAAAGCGACTAATCTTTGTCCGTTTTCGTTTACAATTTTCTCGTAGTCGACAAGTCTTATCCTCTTGGCTAAGATGGCGTCGAGGAGCGGCATGTTCTCTTCTTGTGCTTTGATGGTGTGAGAAAAGAACACGTAGGTCTTATCTGGTATGAGTCTGTCTATGGGACACTGTTTCACACCTGTAAAATACGATAAATTATTTATCGTAAATTAGCTGGTTTTGAAGTCTCACCGATGATGAGTTGTGCATCCTCAATGTGATCTGTTAGAATGGCTCCAGCTCTCTCGTACTCTGGCATCGAGTAAGCTCTTCTTGTTGATGGTTGTACTAGGACAGTAACTCCTTTCTTTACAAGAGACTGAACGTGTCCAGGGTTAAGAGGAGCCCTTCTCTCCCAGACTGAACTCTCTTCCCTTCTTAGAGCTACCACAGGAGAAGAAGATGAAGAGAGGAATCTGCTTAAAGACAGTCTCAGCGTCTTTCTGTTTCTGAGATAGTGACGCATCGCCATGATAATATAGGTGTGGCCTTATGAGGAACGCCCATTTTCCTGATTATATTTATAAATACAATGTCCAAATTCTGCGCAGTAACAGCAGCCCGGCTAGCTCAGTCGGTAGAGCATGAGACTCTTAATCTCAGGGTCGTGGGTTCGAGCCCCACGTTGGGCGCTCTTTTTTTTCTTTTTTTTATCTCACAAAAAGTCATTTTTTTACAAAATGCAATTTTTTCAATCAATTCAAGTTATTTCAGGTGACACAGAGCAGCCCCTGGACCAGGCCTTGTTGCAAAAAGCTTGGTCTTCAATTCTTCGTCAGTTTTTCCTTTGAAAAACGCTCCACGTAATCCTTCCAGAAACTTCTCTAAAGAACTATCGGAGACAATAGATACCGAACAGCCGCCCCAACCAGCTCCGGTGAGCCGTGATCCTGACGCACCTGAAGCCACACAATTGCTAACAAGAGTGTCAAGGGCAGGACAGGAGCACTCGTAAAGCTTAGAGCAGCTGGAATGACTCGCATTCATTAATTCTCCAAGACTAGCACCAACATCTTCAACAGCTTCTTCTCCATTTGCGATCATCTTGAACTGCTCAACGCGATCGGCTTCAGCAAACACATGCAGTGCTCTCTGGTAGAGCTTATAACGGCTCAATTCTGCAGCTGCTTTTTGAGCCTGAGGACTCATGCTGCTCAAAACCTCTCCAACCAATTCATCCCCCTTGATCTTTAGTCCTAGTATCCCACAGATTTCATCTTTGGTATAAGAATCTTCATGAAGCTTATCTTGTACCAAAGATACCATCTGCTTAAGGGTGTAGCCCAGCGCATTTTGAAGATCAGCAAATTTAGAAATATTCCTCCATTCTATTCCTTGCAAAGAAGCCAATGCTTTAGCAGCCAGTCTGCACTCAACTACTCTTTCATTAAAAGAAAAAGTAGCAGCTTTATTCATTGACTCTCCGCAATGAGAGACAACAAAAGAATAGCCAGCTGGTAGGGTGACTGGAGATGAGGTCAATGGATTGAAATCAATTTTCAAAGCACGTCCAGGTTGGGCAAGGAACGAGACGGCTTGATCCATCCCTCCTCCTTGAGTTCCAATGTATCGCTCGGACGAAGCACATATATCAGCTAACCTGGTCTTTGATGGTAGGGGGACAGAGTTAGAGACTAGAGTAACTATTGAGGAACAGCAGACGAGGGCAGAAGAACTCGAGAGACCTGAACTAGGCGGTATAGATCCATCCATCATTACTTGAATACCGACTGGAGACAAAATTGAGAATTCTTCAATGATACCTCTAAACCCACAGAGGAAATAGTTGTACCATGGCACGGCCCCATTTGAAGAGAAATTGCGCCAATCGGAAGAAAGATCTATATCTTTAGCTGCATACTTATCTTCTTCGATATCAGCTATGCTTATGGTGTTTGAATCAGTTGCAGCAAACGCCATTACAATATCTTGCTCAATGGCCATGGGTAGCACCCCATAACCACAGTAATCAATGTGTTCTCCAATCAGGTTGACTCGTCCTGGTGATCTGGCTAAATGGGTTGGAGGTCGGCCATATTTATCGGTAAATTTGCTCACTAGAGTCTCGTAGCGTCCCTCGTTTGTGGAGCTGCCCTGTGCAAGGTCAGTCAGAGTTGTAAAGGTTGGAGAAACGTCCATGATTGCTCAAAGCCCAGCCACACCCTTTTTTGCTGAAAGATAATTGATTCATTAGCAAACTGCTGCACATGCGCAGACGGTAAGTCTTAATTGTCTTCTACAGAATGGATAAAAATCACAAACAATGACAATAATTATAAACAAATATGCAATATATTTAATAAACAATCAGTTAATTAACCCTTAATAACTGCAATCGGTTTCAATTTGAATGCTTTGTTACTTATTCCAGCAGAATGACCTATTAATGAACCACACCCACCACATTAATTATACTATTATTATTATCATTACGTACATGTTTCAACAACATCAGTCACATTCTTGTACGACTGAGGCGCTTCTTCCATTACCAGTTTTGGTGATGCTACTCTTATCGCTATCCCTTGTTTAGCTAGCGACTCAAGCACCTCCTCGTAACCAAGGGTTCTCCTACACGCGTACACATTCACATAAAACTAATAATAATAATTATAATAATAAACCTTGATTTCGCTCTGGAGAGGGCACGACCCTGCAACAAAAAGAGAAAAAGATGCAACCATCAATGAATGCGACATGCACACCAAATGACATGGTATTGTCATGAAATGCAAAGTTTCCTCAATTTCACTTTTGGCGAAATTTGGACCCACAACCATGTACTACTTTACAAGGACTTTGGCCCAATTTTGAAAAAAATTAAAAAAATTTTTACATTTAATTTTGTACATGTACTTAAGTACTAACGGCTCCGTGGCACGTAGATCCAAAGGTCTCAGTAAATCCTTTATCAGTTCCAGTCAAAACGTAACTAATAAACACAACACAGTAACAGTAACAGCACAGGCTTACATGTAGCAATAACCAACGTACCTACATGTACCCATTGTCCCTCCGATGAGTACTGGCTGTCCAGTTAACTAGAGAAGAATAGAAAAGATTGGTTTAGAATTTACAGTATGAATTGCTTTAGTGAGTTCTTTTGCTGCAAATATCTTCATTTGCTGCATTTTTGGTAGCCATTACTTGATAGTCGACCGGTATCAGTGGGTGATGGGGAGGGAATGCTCTTGTAGATCCTTTACGATGAACCAGGAGGGTCTTCTCACGCCCACTCACTATGTGCTGCTCCACCTTTAAAAAACAACAATAAAATAAAAGTTAAATTGAATATCTAACCTTTGCAATGTTATGAGAAACGTCGTATATTATGTGCATGTCAAGATCATCAGGAGTACTTTTAAACATCTTAGCAAAGGCCTAAAACACACGTCATCAATTCTCACTGTCTCTCTCTTTTCCCTTCTCTCTCTCACTTGTCTTGTCAAGAAGGTCATACTGGATCTGTTGACCCAGGCATAGTTGGCAGCAGCTGCCATTCCTTTTAAATAATTCTCTCCTTCCTTTGACTTTATCTTAGCACAAGCTAGCTGCAGGAGTACACAAAAAATGGAGGCATGAAATGGATCCTTCTCTACTCACCTGTCGGTCATTAACTTCAATGTTGTCTCTCTTCATCGCCTTCTCCATTTCAACAAGAGCATCAGTCGCCACCTGATGCCCTAACCCACGGCTACCACTGTGGATCATAACACACACCTATTAATAATGATAAATAAATGAACAAATAAATAATAATAATGGTTAATTAATTACTTGTTCCTTTTCTTCAATACCCATTTTAGCTGCTGCATGTTTATCAAATATTTCCTCTACCACCTGTATCTCAGCATAATGGTTCCCTGCCCCTAGGGTACCCAGTTGGGGCAGTCCCCTCTTCTTCGCTCTCTGGGATACTTTGGAAGGGTCAGCCTGGAGCATTCGACCGTATTCTTCACAGTGTTCCTTGTCTTCAGCCCAGCCATAACCTTCCCTTAAAGTCCAGTCCATTCCCATCTCTAGAGCTGATTCAAGATCTCTAATATTAATAACCAGCACTTAATAACCACTATTTAATAACCAGCACTTAATAACTAGTAGTTAATAGCCAATATTTAATAAACAGTAGATAATAACTAACACTTACTTGATAACTTAAGTGGATACTATTAGTAGTACATTATAGTATTCCTGGTATTGTTATTATTATTACATTTAAATGTACCATTTCCTCTACACATCCAACACATACTTTACTATAATATGTACATGTACATGTACTGCATGTACATGTACATATGTACATATGTACATGTACATATGTACATATGTACATGTACATATGTACATATGTACATGTACATATGTACATGTACATATGTGTATGTACATATGTAGATGTAGATAGAGGCATTCATGTACATGTACAGATACAAAGGTGTACATACCTTGCTGTCATTGGAATAACTCCTTTAGATCCAACCCCCACTGGTATGTGATCAAACAAAGACTGGGAGAGAAAAGAAACACATATTTATACATGTACATATCATTATTATCACATGTGTATATCTATATTTAATACTTATCTATTCTTTATTTATTTATTATTATCATCATTGCCAATTACTTGTGCCAGCTGTTCTTTGACTGGCTCTATGTCTTTTTTAAACAAGTTAGTCCTCAGTAGTCTCACTCCACAGTTGATATCAAACCCCACCCCTCCTGGTGACACTACCGCCTCTGGGTCAGACATATCAAAGGCAGCCATGTTACCAATGGCAAACCCGTAGCCAGAATGAACATCAGGAAGACCTATTGACTTCTGTGAGCATTGATATAGAAAGAAATGTTATCAAAATAGATAATAAGTTTAAAAACACAATGGCACTAATAAATACACCTAACAGGTTTATAAATACATGTATATGTACAAATAGCTGTGAGCCTAGTGTACATAGTGGGACAGATGTTATCAATAAACAGATTATGTGCTTGAGAGTATACTAGACATACCCCAACAATACCAGGAAGAGCTGCTACATTACCGATCTGCTTCACAGCTGGCAAAAACCCGCCCACACCTAATTAGAGATGGAGAAGATTTCGAGTAATGACCACACCCATTTTAATATTGTACATGTACATGTACCTCCGCTAGAGCAATGGTGACGTAACTCGTCAAACATGAGGTCCTTCAAATGATCGTTTACATAAAACAAACCTTCAACCTTTAGCAGTCACGTGATCAGGAGAAGATGTGGGTCAGAGGAGATATTCATAAAATGATAAAATTAAATAGAAATGTTATAAAAATAGCTTAAATAAATCGACAAAAAACCTTCATGTTAGGCACAAAGCCTTTCTTGATCCTGTAGGAGCAATTTGATATTTTCTCGAGATACGAGCACTCTTCATCGTATGTCCTCACAGCAGACGCCATCTTGAAATGGGTGGTACTTTGAGTATACGGAGTTATTGCCAAGATATACGGAGGTAGACGGTGACATCCTTCTCTGACGTGAAAGAAAGTGTAGATTCTCGGACGTACAGCAAGTCGAGAAGTGAGAGTTGAGAGCCAGTGGTTGAGGAACAGGACGTGTTTATCCTCTTCGTTTTGTTCCTCCTTGAATTCCTCCACCTGTTAACTAGGTACAGCATCAGGAACCCTTTGCTGAAGGAAAGAACTTGAGAGAAAAGTAAGTTAAAATACAGCAACCACAAATAAATAAATACAATCGAGAATAAAGTGCTTTGGTATAGATATAATACTAAATTATGTATATGTGAATATTTAAATGCTACGATTATTAGCTATTTGGGAATATAATATTAATTTTTTGTTTGTCATTTTTCTCTAAAGGAAGCTACTTGATTATGCCACTTTTCGGTAAGAAGTATGCAGCTGACGTCACTGCGAAATACAACACTAAAGAATTGCTTGGGAAGTAAGAGAGGGTGGGGTGGGGAGGGCTTATTACCGCCCACTCAATAGGGGAGCATTTTCGGAGGTTATTAAAGCTGAGGAAAAGGAAACCAAGAGAGGAGTGGCCATCAAAATAATCGACAAGAAGTCATTAAAAGGGAAAGAGGATGCTCTCCAGAATGAGATAGACGTTTTGAAAAAGTAATAATAATAATAATAATAATAATAATAATAATAACGATGATGATGAATTGATGATGTTGTCTTTCTCTAGAGTGAAGCACCCTAATATAGTTCAATTGTATGAAATATTTGATGACAAGTCACGTCTTTACCTGGTCATGGAACTGTAAGATAAAATCTTGTGCCCTCCTAATATCCCCCCTCCCTCTCTCTCCCTTCCTCTTCTCAGTGTCACAGGTGGTGAATTATTCGATCGCATCATTTCGAAAGGTTCTTACACAGAGAAGGACGCCACTGAGTTGATACGGCAGGTCCTTGACGCTCTTGAGTACCTTCATGAACTGGGTATCATACACAGAGATCTTAAGGTACGTAACAAGTAATTAATAGTTATTATTATTATTATTATGATATTATTGTTATATTGCAGCCTGAGAACTTGCTATATTACAGGTATTACGTGATAATTAATGTGCAATTTTACAAAATGTGATTTCCTTTGTAGTCCTGCCGATGATTCTAAAATCATGATCAGTGATTTCGGATTGAGTAAAACAATTGAGGAAGGTCAAATGGATCAACTTGGAACTGCCTGTGGTACTCCAGGCTACGTAGGTAAGCCCCGCCTACTTTTAAGAACTATTCTACGTCTTTTGTTTTAAGCCCCCGAAGTATTGAGGAGGAAACCTTATGGCAAGGCAGTGGATGTGTGGAGTATTGGTGTCATATCTTATATTCTGTAAGGACCCGTTGTTGTTTATTGTTTGTTGTTTATTGTTTGTTGTTGTTGTTGATGTAGGTTGTGCGGTTACCCACCATTTTATCATGAAAATGACTCTGAATTATTCAAACAGATAATGCGTGGAGACTACGAGTTTGACTCACCATACTGGTAACCACATCTATCAATGGCCCCGCCCGCACTATGTTGAATCATTATCATACTCTAATTATAGGGATACTATTTCCGAACAAGCTAAGGACTTCATTCGTCACTTGATGGAACTGGACGCCAGGAAACGCTACACTTGCAGACAAGCTTTAGAACATCCCTGGTAAGGACATCATGTGATTATCATGTGACTATCATGTGATGTAGGATTGCCTCGGGTCAGGCCAGCGAGGTGAACATACATGAATCTGTCAGTGCCCAGATGAGAAAGAGTGCTGCTAGAATGAAATGGAAGGTATTTTAAAATAATCTACATGTACATGTATTTAAATAATTATTATTATTAGAAAGCGGCTCTTGTAGCAGCTGCTATTAATATGATGAAGATTGGAACCCAGGAACATCATTCTTCTGGAGCCAGTGAAGAAGCAACTCCGCCCACTGAGAAATCCTAACACTTAACCGTAGCCACACCCACACACACTCCTAGATTGGCTCAACTTAAGTTTAAACTTAATTTAAATTTTATCAACACAAAACGAACTTTTAGTTTCTTTATTATTATTATTGCTACATGTATTTTTAGTTTACTGGGTTCACAATTTTTTTGCTCTCTATTTTTGTCGAAATAATCATTATTTTTGTCGAAATAATCATTATTTTGAAATTATTCTTAATTGTTGTTAATGCCACTCAACATTTTTAAAAAGAAAACTTGTTAAAGAACAAGAATCAGAGAGAGAGAGAGAGAGAGGAGGGGAAAAGAGCAGGTGGATTATTTCATTAATTAATCTTATAAATAACAATAACGAATAATAATAATAATAATAATAACAATAACGAATAATAATAATAATAATAATAATAATAATAATAATAATAATAATAATAATAATAATAACAGGTTAAGTGTATGCACAGTTCAATTACTGAAACCTATGATAGAAGAGATGGGCTCTAATTAGAAATCTCAGATTTTGATTTGTAATGAGATACAAGGAGAGAGAGAGAGAGAGAGAGGGGAGGGAGAAAGTTACTAAAAGAAATAAGCAAAAGCAGTTGATATGAGAGCTACAGCTATTGACACTAGTGTTATAATTGATAATATTTTGATACGAGTATCGGGAGAGGGCGGGGCCTCGAGTAATGAAACCTCCGAAGACGAAGCAAGATTAGGAGAAAGACTCTCAGACAAGGTTTCTTGAAGGAGCTGCAACTGAGACGTAAGTGACTTGGCCTGTGGTTACATCATGAATAAATTAATTTAATTAATACATGTACATGTACATTACCTCTGATTGAGCTTCATTTAGTTCCAACTGCAACTGAGCCTAGTAATAATTATTATTATTAATTAAAATAATACTTAACCCTTTGCTAACCTCGTTCCGTCTGCTCTCCTCCAGTACGTTGGTGTGATTTTGTTTCAAGGATGAGAGTCGATCCTCCAAACTGTTCTTCTCTTGTATAATGAAGCTAATCTCAGTCTCCTTCTCCCTCAGTCTCTCTTCAGTGAGTTCAGAGTGTCGTCTCATCTCAAGTAACTGACCTAATGATGGAGTTTCATTAAAAATTGATCATTAACTACTAAAATATAGATGTACATGTACATGTAAGTCAGAATCACCTCTCTGTGCTACACTCAAAAATCAGGCCAAAAGTCCCATGGTCTCGGGCCAAATTTTGCCAAAAATGGAAAGTAGAGAATTCTCCATTTTTATTACATTTTCTGATACATATACATGTTCTTATGTTGTGTAGAAAGTTTGAACTAATTCCGATTAAAATTGGATTTTTTACGAATTTTTTAAAGTTGCTCCAAAATCGGACAAAAGTCCCTGTACTATAGTACATGGTCTCGGGCCAAATTTTGCCAAAAACGGAAAGTAGAGACTTCTCCGTTTTTATTACATTTTCTGATACATATACATGTTCTTATGTTGTGTAGAAAGTTTGAACTAATTCCGATTAAAATTGGATTTTTTACGAATTTTTTAAAGTTGCTCCAAAATCGGACAAAAGTCCCTGTACTATAGTACATGGTCTCGGGCCAAATTTTGCCAAAAACGGAAAGTAGAGAATTCTCCGTTTTTATTACATTTTCTAAAACATATTGATGTACTTATGCTGTGTATATAGTTTGAGCTCATTCAACTATTATTTATTTATTAATTACCCTGACACTGCTCCAGTTCGGACGGTAAATCTGTTACATCAGACAGCGGAACCTCCTTTGCCTTTAGCTGATCTACAAAGCAATAAAACAATAATTATCAATTTAGTATTCACAATTAATTTAGCTAGTGCTAATACTTTTCAGTTTTTCAATCTCGTTCTTCTGATATTCTATTGTCATTTTAAGATCACGAGCAGCTGCAGCTTTTCTCTCCTCAAGCAATTCTTTATCATGCAACTGAACTATAAAATATCAATAATAATAATAATAATAATAATAATAATAATAATAATAATAATTATTATTATTATTATTATTATTATTATTATTATTAATTATTAATTATGTACCTTTTAGCTCTTCCACTTGAGACTGAAGAATGAGGTGGGCTTTATTTAGAGTACCTAGTTCCTCCGTGAGATGAGATACTTTGCTTTGTGCGATTTTCAAGTCACTTTTAGTGGTAACGTCGTGAACTGGAAAATAATTCAAAATAAAATAAAGAAAAATTTAAAATAAAATACTAACTTGTAGCATCAGCTTCTTCTTTAATATCTAAAATAAATAAATAAATAAATAAATAAATAAATAAATAAATAAATAAATAATAATTACCATTTGACGCTAATAAATTTGTTGAAATATTGACGTCCATTAAAGCTACTTCATTAACTCTTTCTTGTACATTAGAATCCTCAGTAACTACACAATAGAAGAATTAATTAATTGACTAATTAATTAATTGATTAATTACCCTCATGATTAATGATATTCATTGATTGCTTATCAATATTCTCTAACTTTTCTTTCACTTCTAATAATTCATCAGCTGTTTCCTTTAAACGTACTAAAAGGGGAGGGGCCAGGTAAAAAAGTGTGTGGAGCCAAAAAGGAAGTAGGCGGAGCCAGACACTTACGTCTAGTTAATTCCAGTTCATTCCTAACGGTTTCAATTTCAATTTGCAGCAAGTCCCTTTCCTCTTTGCTCTGAAAATAACAAACTAAAACAATAACAACAAAAACAAGAATCACTTTATTGTCATCCTCCAACTTCTGCTTTTCAGCTGCTTTGATGGCGTCATTAAGTTTAGTAACTTGTTGAGAATGCTAATAATAATAATAATAATAATAATAATAATAATAATAATAATGTCACATGATAGTCACATGACCTCACCTCGTGTTTCAGACTATCATAGAGTGTTCTGTATCTCTGACACTCCTCCTCCGCCTTGTCATAGTCACGCTGTTGCCACGGTAACAATAAATAAATAAATAAATAATTAATAAACAATTACTTGGAGTTGAGATAGTTTAGATGTAGTACTGATCTTCTCTTGAAGCATTGTCTGTATCGTTTCCTAAAAAAGAATAAAAATGAAAATGAAAATATGATATACGGACTGTGTATATATTCACTTTAGCTATTATCTCTTTTTTGTGCTTCTCTTCAAAGGACGCCACCAGCTGCTTCCTCAGCTCATCCTCGGTAATATTTTTAGAATATACCTGGAGCTGGTTCTCTAACATCTCCAGCCGCGAGAGCAACTCATCCTCTTTTACTATACTCTAAAAAAACAAATAATATACTGAAATATACTATAGTGCACTATAGTATACAGGGATATACTGAAGCTTACAATCATACTATCATTAGCCAAGTTGTGTGTGACTACCAGGACTTCCTGCATACAGGCCAGCTTCGTCTCGATCTCCTGCTCCCGGAGTAAGGCACTCTTAAAAGAGGAAGAGGATAAATATGAACTTTATGATGTAATGTATTGTCATACTTGGATAATACTCATGACTTGCTGTATGTCTGGATCAGGTCTAGAGGGAAGATGGAGGGAGAGGTAGAGATTGGTTTGGTGTAATGGTGGCTTACCCTGGTAACTCCTTATCATCAATGAATAATTTAACAGTGGCAATGATACAGCCATGTGTGACTATAGGAGAGAGAGAGAGGGGGGGGAGAGGGGAGGAGGTAGAGAGAGAGAGGGAGAGGGAGGGGGGAGGTAGAGATGTTGTACATCAATAAAATATTAATCTGTTGCCAAAAGAAAACAATAAAGTAGCCATGTAACAATTATACACAGTACACAAACAGCTCTCTCCCTTACCTTTCTTCTCCACGTTCACATTAACTCCAAACTGAACTATGTCTCTTGTTCTCATTTCAGTCGGTGAGCTCTCCTCTCCAGAAGGAGACAGACGACATTCATTAACAAACGTACCGTTAGAACTTTTAGTGTCTTTGATGAAAAACTATACAAGGAAGTACATGTACATGTAAATAATACATCTTTGATTACTTAACGAAATCACTTTAACATTTTAAAGACTTCTCCCACTAAATTTGCTAAAATTGGTACACATAATTAAAAGTGGAAGTTAGATGAAAAGGCGTGGCTTACAATAATAATATTATGCTTATTAGTATCATTATTAGCTTATATTTAGCATATTTTGTATAATTTAGCTTAAATGGGCCCTCACTTTTCCATTCTCGAACCATATAAGAGCGTGGTTTCTGGACAAAACGCGACAGTCAAAAATGAGGTTGTTCTGAGATATTTTCTTCTTATCCACAGGCCGGCCGACCTTTAGTGGCTCACTAAGGACACATTCTCTCTGAGCAAAAGGATGAGAGCGAGAGTGAGGGATAAGTACAATCTTTGGAACACTCTCTCCATTGGAAGACATTTTGATATCTCCTTTACGAGAATGGGTGGAGACTAGTAGGTGTGGCTAATTACCGGAAGTAATTAAGATAGGCGTGGTTAGCATAATTAATGACAAATTTGACAATGATTAGTTTTTAATGGGATAAATAAACAATAGAAGAAATACTGAGATTAATTATTGTTAATAAACTTTACAAACATCTTCATAAGCAATGTTCTCAACATACCGACCACGAGAAGGACCCTATACATTATAAATAAAATTAAAAAGATCAAATATATTTTAAAATTAATAATCTGACCTGTTCAATGGTAACTGACACACAATACTTGTCAACGTTTACATCCTCAAGTTTAGCTTTATAGCCACGGTAGGCTCCATTCACTATTAGAACAGTCCTACCTATTAATGATTATAGATTATAATTAATATAATTATAATAATAATAAGACTTTATTCGTAAAAGAAGTCTGTTTTTCAAAATAATGATTTTCTATAATAATACCTAATAATTGAGTAGTTATTAAACTGAATAATGAATAATTAATAACTTAATAACTGCTGTATATTATAAACTGTATGCTCTCCCTTTCCTGCTGATTATCAACAATCAATTCATCAATTCATTATTAATAATACATACTCATTAACGGTCCATACTTCCTGTAGGTGTGTCAATGGGTGTGGCTAAGCTCTAATATCTCATCTCACACATTAATAATAACTAAGAGTGATAATAATAACTTTGTGGTCATTCTCTCGCTCTCTCTCCCTCTCTCTCCCCCTCCCTCACCGATAGCTGGTATAACAGTCTCCAGATAGGACTGATCAACTTTTACTTTCTCTTTGCTGTCAAGCATTCTAATGGACGCTGTGTATTGATCATGAAGCTCTTCAATGAGTCCTTTCTTCTTGTAAATGTCCTCTCCAAGTCTCTTGTTCAATACTTTCACTATGATTCCCTTTTAACGAGTGGGTTCGGTTATTGGGTGTGGTTTTGAGGGGGTATACTTACCACATGTAGCCAGTAATCCTTTCGGTTCATTTTCTCTTTTCTTTCCTCCTCCAACTGCCAATAAATAAATTAATTATTGATTAATAATAGTCTGATTTACTTTAAAAACAGTATCCAGGGACGACAGCGACTTCTTCTTCCTATAAAGAAGTAACTACAATGTCTCTCCTTATATTCACTTACTTTTCTTCTTGTGATGGTTTTTTGACAGCCTTTGCTGTCTTCTTAGCTTTTGCTTCTAATTCCGCTAACTTCAGAGGATTCATAGGTCTGCAGGTACAATAATAACAAAATAATTGACTCCACCCACTTACACTGACGGCTTCACCACAGCAACAGGAGGAGGAGGAGGAGGAGGGGGAGGGGGTAGTTTCGGTTCTTGGAAATCATTTGATTCAATCTTCATAATCTTTGCTGGTCTTGCCTCCTCCAGCAGTTCATCAGTGTCATTGCTAATTTCCATTGGGAGGTGTTCCTTTACTGCCGAGGGATAGGGTAGAGGAGGAGGAGGAGGAGGGAGGGAGGGAGGGGGAGGGGGAATAGTCTTGGAACCAAATAACGACAGTGTGACTATAAAAGAGAAAGTTAATGTATAAATTAACTAAGAATTGTACAAACTTTTCTCATTCTCATCTTTTCTAATAAGTTCGGTATAGTTCCCGCCTTCTTCGTCAGACTCATTATCGCCGTTCACCTTAATTAACAATAAACTCCACCCACCAATTAATTAATACCTTTTTAAGAGCCGTAGCTCTAACTATTTGATCTTCAATCATTTTCTGAGTTCTCTCTTCATCGTCTCGATCCATCTTTACCTTCTTTGCATCCGCCTAACACAGGAAAAGAGAAAGATAATTACTATTGACAAAGAGAGAGAGAGAGAGAAAGAGGAGTGTGTGTCTACTCACAGCTTGTCTGGCCAGTGCCTCAGGACTCCTGTCAATGTAAGTGATGTACCATCCTTTAGGAGTCGGTTCCACTTCACATAAACCCTGACGACCCAAATACATCACAAAACCAGTTAGTGTAGACCACTACAAAATAAATACAATTATTATTATTATTATTATCATATACATGTATATGTACATGTACATGTACATACCCTGGTAGCATTCATGTGATAATGGTCCTTGTCCCTGATGTATTCCTGATACACAACATTGCAATGGACACGTCTAGTCCCATACTGTCGTCTCAATATATCCATAAACCCTTTCAAAAACTCTCTACGATTAATTAATTATTAGCTCCACCCACTCATAATTAGCTCTTAGACTTACTCAGAAAAACTCCCCACAAAGCGACCAGGATTATCCGCTACTAGTAGGAGCTGCCTTTGATGGGACTCTGACATGATGTGACACTTGAATCCATTCTTAATAACAAGAAATAATGTATAACCACATTATTTATTTTACATACTTCGTCTCTACACTGCTTTTGGCACATTTGACAGTACCAGCGGAGCTTCTGTAATCCTTTGGACTTTATCTTGTTAGCGATAGCTTTAGGAGTCATTGCCTCGTGTTTAGGCATCTTTAAAAGCAAAGAAAACACAGGCTTCGACAAAAAAGTTGAAAACCTTGCCTATTTCTTGACCACACCCAACTAAGGACACACCTACCTACTAGCTACTGCGCAATTTTCAAATTTCAATGTACTGAGTGCTGAGTGCAATGGATTATTTACAAAAAATTAATCTTTACGCAGAAACAATTGTTTTAATTTATTTATTATTCTAACAAGCACTCCTTTCTTCTCTTCCTCCTCCTCATTGACTGGTAGCAGTTCTCGTGTCGTTAAATTGAATAGAGACCCAAAGCCAATGGCAATGACAGTACTGACAAAACATATCACATTGTAAGGCATACTGAAATCAGGGATAGGAAGGGATACTAATAATGGATCTGAATGTATCCTTAATAGAAAAGAACTCCTACACAAAAAATTAAATAATAAATAATAAATAATAATAATAATAATTACCTGTTTTCCATTGTTGATACAGTGCAGTTTGCACATTTATAAACATTTGACGTTAGAACTGCTGAACTAGTAAAGAATAAGCCACACCCATTCAATTAACAACACTTACTTGATAAAAAACCCAAGACTAGCGTCCGGAGGATACTCATTCCATTTTAAGAAACCTCTTAAGAACTCAACGTACAAACTAATGCTTGAATGAGGCGGAATGAAAAATATGTACTCCATTTTGTAAGGAAGGACTCTATCCTTTGCAGGAGAAAACTCTTTAAATAAAACTAAGAAAGAGATAAAATTAGAATCAAATTGTTTGTAATGTTACTTGTGTTATTAGTTTCTTCACAATTGATCTTATTATTATTATTATTATTAATCGTTAATTCACAGGTTAGCGTGTGGTACAGTATTCTGAAGAACCAAGGGACCATGTCCAGGAATGAGACTTTCAATGACTCATCATCATTGTTACTAATTATAGTAACAATACCTCCCCTGCCATGACCGGAGCCTAATAAATATAATTAATGGGTGTGGCAATTTCAAATTAACCCCACCCACCCAATAATACCTGTTAAGTATCTTTGAATTGAGAGTGGAGAGGGAGGGTGTGGCATAACTATAATATAATAATAATAATAATGAATGAATAATTGATAATCACCTTGACTATAATTCTTATTTTTTAACGAGACTTTAATGTCACCTAAAAAATAATTAAAATAAACTAACGATAAATGAATTGGTTACTTTTTAAATTGTTTAATTCGTAGACTGAGAGTTCAACATTAGAAGATAAAAATTGTTTATTTTCAATGAAATGTGGTTCTGGGTATAAGTTGATGTCTTTGTGCAAATATTTATCAAAATAAATGAAAGATGAAGAAGATAAAGGGCACTTCTTTTCAATATGTCTGCCAAACAATGAAGAAAGAGACCAAGTCTTTCCTGACGGTAGTTTAAAGACCACAGAGAGAGAGAGGGTCACAGCAGTACCAACTGAACTACAGCTATCATCCTATGGAATACAACATGTACAATGAAGTAGCTTCTTGTCAGTGGATTGGATTATTAAATTACATAAAAATCAGGCAAAAGTCCCTGTACTATAGTACATGGTCTCGAACAAAATTTTGCAAAAAAAAAAAAAACGAAAAGTAGATAATAGATGTACTTACTTGACATGAGGGTACTATCTTTAATGAAATCGAGTGATAGTTAGTATCGTACAGTTTCAGTGCGTAATAGAGACTACCAAGTCCAACCTATTAACATCAATAACTATTAATAACCATTAATAACTAGCCACACCTTCTGTCCACAGGGCAGTAGTTTGCTCCAGGGGGTCAAATTTTCAGTACAGACTGGCTCCCGTGGCAACGCAGTATATCTTAAACGACTGGAGGAAATATTACCTAAAAATAAAACAATTGCGTTAAATAAATGAATAAATAAATAAATAAATAAATATACCAATAAAAGCTCCGGTAGGTTTAAAAGAAGTTTTTGGTATGAAAGTGGTTGTTGAGTCGATGGCATCAAAAGAGGAACAAAGTAAACCCGAAAGAGCATGCAACAGTCCCCTCCAATCCTCGTCTACACTAATAATTGATTATTAATTTATGGCCGCTATATAGTATTACTAACTCGCTAGCTTGAGGTAGGAACCACGCCCATAGCTCCGCCCCTGGAGGTGAATCAATAGGAGGATAGCCCCACAATCGATCCTTCCATTTCCCACGGGTCAATGATAAATAAAGCTCCTCTACGTTGTACAGGGAAATCATCTCTGAGACTGGCCTTGGGAAAATACCGTAATGTCTGACTATAATAAAATAATAATATTTCAAAATTAATTCCAAAATCTACAACAATCAGTAATTAATTGTATCGTATTTTTATTATAATTAATATTTAAAATTTAATTATTATATCTAACCATTTGAGAATGCTGTCATATCTAAAGGTGAGATGTGATTCCATGTGATCACGTGATCAAAATGTGCCAATACTTTACCATCAGGCAATAACTTTAGCAACAACGATTCCTTATAGTCCTGATTGGTACCTACTGAAGAATTAAATAATAATATGATTAATATGATTATAAAAGAGGTTTCCAGTTGGGTTTTCATCATAAAAACCCAGTGACTAAGGGGTTAAAAATACCAAACAATTAACTAGGTAGGTGTGGTCTAAATAAAATGGCGGATGACAAGGAGGGATTCTTTGACGATGAAGCCGAAGAATCTGAAGCCGAAGAGGAAGAGGAAGGCGGGAAAGGAAGGAGAGGAGGCCTCCTCAGTAGTGAAGACTCGGAGGAAGAAGAAGATGATGATGATGGTACGTTAATAACATCATGTGAATGTATTAAACATGTGTCCATGTGAATGTAATAGGGCAAGATCTTGAAGACTTGATTGATGATAATGTGGTAGAGGAGGAGGAGGGGGAGGGGGACGAGGGGAGGGAGAGGAAGAAACGTCGGAAGAGAAGTAATAATAATAATTAATATTAATTTATTAATTGATTTATTAATTAATTAGGTATTGACGACCAATTAGATGATGAAGATTATGACGTCATTTTAGAAAACACAGGAATCAGTGTACACAAGGTGTGGTGTTATTTTATTTATTTATTTATTTATTTATTTATTTTAGAAATTCAAACGTGTACAAATGTTTGATAGTGACGATGAAGAAGAGGGCGTGGTCAATGACGAGGGTGTGGAGCCAGGTCCATCAGATAACGAGGAAGAATTGGCTCTAGATCAATCATTTGATTCAAATCAGGTAGCTAGTTATTAATAGTTATTAATAGTTATTAATGGTTATTAGTCTCGGCAAAAGGGTGCCAGTAGGGTTGAAGAGGAAGATGATGATGAATTTGGTATGTAGTATATCTCAGTATATTCCAGTATATTATGTAAACAGGTGATTTCATTGTTGGGGATGATGGGAGACCAGTCGGCTACAAGAAAACTGATTTATTTTCAGAACCGTAAGTTAATTAATTAACCAGTATTTAATAATCGTCTTATTCTAATTAAAGAGCACTACTAGAGGCCCAGGAGATATTTGGCGTCGATTTTAAACCGTCGGATTTTGGACTGGGATCAGACGAGGAGGGAGAGGAGGAGGAGGTAGGAGAGGAGGAGGAGAGAGAAGACGATGATGATGAAGTAAGTACCAGCTGTAGTTCAAATGATCTGATTGTGTCACTTTATTTAACATGTACAAATATATTTTTAAAAAACTAAATTGACAATTTATTATTATTTTTTATAGATGGATGGTGAAGTGGGTGTGAGAGTTAAAAAGAGAAAGAAGAAATCAAAGAACAGGAGTATCTATGACGTTTATGAGCCGAGTGAGCTGGAGAGAAGCCACCTAACTGACCAGGACAAGATAATACGAATAACTGACGTACCAGAACGATACCAAGTAAGAGGTTTTGAATTAGTTTTATTTTGGCGGGTTTGAGGCCATGATAAAAAATTTTACTCAATATTTCTGTTACTATATTTAGACTAGAGCTATACCAGTTCGTAGCAGTGACGAGGGAGAGTTGCAGCTGGAGTCAGACTGGGTCTACCATCAAGCGTTCTGCTCCCCTCCTGTCTCCAACCAGCCTTACTCCCAGCACACACAGCAACAGAGAGCAGGTGCCGTGTCTAATGCCAAATCACCCTCAGCCATTCCTAAAATAAAGGAAGCTTTGAACTTTATGCGAAATTATTTCTTTGAAGTTCCTTTTATTGGAACATATCGTAGAGAATACGTAGAGCCTGAACTGAACATGGAGGACTTGTGGAAGATTTATTACTGGGACGAGAAGGTATTGTTATTATTATTGTTATTGTTGTTGTTGTTGTTATTGTTGATGTTTTGTTGTTATAGTGGATGCAGCTGCAACAGAGAAAGAAAGATTTAAAGAAGTTGTTCAAGAGGATCCAGGACTGGCAGTTTAACAAAGTGAAGGAGGAGCCCGAGAGAGCTCTGAATGAAGACTATCGGACACTTGACACTGACGATATACTTAGGTAATGGACCTCAGGGTTTTGAGTTATACGTGTTCTTTAAAATGAGCCAATTTCTGAAAAATACCCAAGGCTATAGCCCATGGTTTTTTCCAAAAAATGGCTCCGAAATTACCCCCAATTTTTATTACATTTTCTGATGCATATTGATGTACTTATGCTGTGTAGAAAGTTTGAGGTGATTCCGACTTCAATTTTTCAAGTTACGGCCATTTAAAGAAAACGCTAAAAATCTGAAAAATACCCAAGGCTATAGTCCATAGTTTTTTCCAAAAAATGGCTCCAAAATCACCCCCAATTTTTATTAAATTTTCTGATACATATTGATGTACTTATGCTGTGTAGAAAGTTTGAGGTGATTCCGACTTCAATTTTTCAAGTTACAGCCATTTTAAGAAAGTGTTAAAAATCTGAAAATGGTTTTTTCAAAAAAAATGGCTCCGAAATCACCCCCAATTTTTATTACATTTTCTGATGCATATTGATGTACTTATGCTGTGTAGAAAGTTTGAGGTGATTCCGACTTCAATTTTTCAAGTTACGGCCATTTTAAGAAAGTGTTAAAAATCTGAAAAATACCCAAGGCTATAGTCCATGGTTTTTTCCAAAAAATGGCTCCGAAATCACCCCCAATTTTTATTACATTTTCTGATACATATTGATGTACTTATGCTGTGTAGAAAGTTTGAGGTGATTCTGACTTCAATTTTTCAAGTTACGGCCATTTTAAGAAAATGTATAGCAATATGAATAATTAATGAGTTAATGAATATTAATTAGGTTGGATGCAGTACAGACAGAAGAAGAGCTGTCAGATGTTTACGCCCACTTCATGTTGTATTATGGGCGTGACCTGATAGCAATGAAGAATAAGAGAGAGTCTACTGCTGATACTGATAATGATGATGTGCTAAAGACCACTGTGAAACAATCTAAGAAGTGAGATCTGACAACAATTGATTTTATTAATCTACACATATTTATTGATCTATTTATTTATTTATTTATTTATTTATTTATTTATTTATTTATTTATTTATTTATTTATTTATTTTAGGAAGGACTATTATTCTTTATGTCAAGAGGCTGGTTTGGGTGCTCTGGCTTCAAAGTTTGGTCTAACTCCGGAGCAATTCGGAGAGAACTTGAGAGACAACTACCAAAGACACGAGACAGAGCAGCATCCTTATGAACCAGAAGAAGCAGCTCAGGAATTTATACAAACATCAGGGTAAGTCATTATACTGTACCTACTATTAAAATGGCTCCTTTCTTTCTCTCTCTCTCTCTCTTAGTTTGTTTGTTAACGTCAGAGCTGTGTTGCAGGGGGCATGTCACATGGTTGCTATGCAACTCGCCTCAGAACCTCTGGTACGACAAGCACTGAGACAAGTCTATCAGACTAGGGCAGTCATTAATGTATCACCTACCAAAAAAGGAAGAAAAGTAATTAATATTCATCATCATTAATTTATTAATTAATATTAATTAATTAATAGGAGATAGATGAATCTCATTCAATATTCTCTTATAAGTATATTAAGAATAAACCGGTCCGTGAGATTAAAGGAGATGAGTTTCTGAGGCTCCATCAAGCGGAGACTGATGGATTAATTAATGTTAAGATATCAATAGACATTGAGCAATCATCTTACGATAAGAGGTAATGAATATTAATTAGTCTATGAATATTTAATTAGGTTCTGTAGAGGTCAGTCGTCGACATTCCTTGAAGAAATAAGAATCCTGTTTTATAGAGTAAGGAACGTTGTACATGTACATGTACGGTTGCCGAGAGATTTTGGCTAAATGCTTAATTATTGGCAAGTTTTAATTTGATGGATTTAGGCCCAATAGTTCAAAATGGTGGGATTTTTCTCAGCAAATGAACAGTCTATCAGTTGAATCACCATCTTTCACAATTACCAGCTACTACCTCCTTCCTCTCCCTCTCCCCCCTCCTCCTCCCCCTCTAGGATGAGTTCAGTTTGCTGGTAGAGAAATGGAATGCCCAGCGTGCCCAGTCGGTGGCCCAGTGTCTGATGAAGGTGCTCTATCCTCAAATGGAGAAAGAGTTGAGAGCTAAACTGTTAGCGGAAGCTAAGGAACACGTACTACAGGTATTCCAATTAATGCACATCACTTATTCTATTTAATGCACACCAGTGCTGCGTGTTGAAGTTCAGGAACTGGTTGGACGTGGGTAACTCCCTCACCTCAAGAGATGAGGATGAAGTCATCAACGAGTCTGAGACCAGTCACAGGGTAATGGCCGTGGCTTACTCTGACGACTGGTAGGAGACACCATTAATGCATTATTATTGTAATAATCCCTCGTTTCCAGGAGTGTCCCTAGTTTTGCTTGTTTTTTAAACGGTAACGGCGAGGTACTGGATTACCTGAGACTAGCTTACATTCATAAAAGAGTTAACGTTAACAGTGAAGTGGAGAAGGAGCAGAAGGTACTTGTACAGTATAATAATGGTGGATCATTAGAAATGGACTTTACTGTACATGTACGTGTTGTCTTCTCTCTCTTTCTCTTTATTGTTTTAGGAGGAGGAGACTAGGAAGTTACGGCAGACGATGGAAAAGAGAAAACCTGATGTTGTTGTAGTAGCTGCTTCATCAAGGTACTGCGTTTATTAATTTTATTATTATTATTATTATTATTATTATTATTATTATTATTATTATTATTATTATTATTATTATTATTGTTATTATTTATATTTAAAGGCAAGCTCTAAGTGTCATTGATGAATTAAAGACGTGTCTAGTTGAAGCTGATGGTGTAGCCCCGCCCACTATTGAACTAATGGATCCGAATATATCAGAAATATACTCAAAATCCAACAGAGCTAAAGTAATGAATAATTAATTAGTTAATTTTATTATTTATTAATTACGTAGGAGGAGTTTCCCAGCTACCCCCAGTTATTATTGTGTGCCATTTCTTTGGGTCGACGTGTACAGGAACCCTTGTACGAGTTCACGTCACTTTTGTCCTCACACGATGAAGAATATCTATCATTGATACTCCACCCACTCCAGGTACAAGGGGAGGGGCAGTGGGAGGGGTCTGTTGATTCTCTCCCTCTAGAGGTCTTTATCAGTCGAGGACCTGAAGAAAGGACTGGAGGTGGAGCTAGTTAATAAAGTTAACTCAATTGGTGTTGATATTAACTTCTGTATTGAGCACTCACATGCTGAGCACATGCTACCCTATGTGGCTGGTTTTGGACCGAGGAAATCAACTGGGCTCCTTAAAGTGATTAATATCATCATTAATATTATTATTATTATTATTATTATTATTATTATTATTATTATTATTATTATTATTATTATTATTATCATTATTATTATCATTATTATTATTATTGTTTGTTGCAGCTGTTACGTCAGGAGAACATACAGCTCCAGAACAGGTCTCAGATTGTTACCCAGTGTTCCATTGGTCCTCAGGTATTCATCAACTGTGCTGGATTCATTAAAGTACTGCCGTCTACCTTCACTGTCAGGTACTCATTAATATTCATTGATTATTAATTATTCATTACATTAATTAGTGATTCTGCGTACGTGGAGGTCCTTGACAGCACTAGAGTTCATCCTGAGACCTACGAGTGGGCAAGAAAAATGGCCTTCGATGCTCTTGAGTATTATGACGAGGTACTTCATTAATTATTCATTGATATTGTAATGATATTCATTTATATTGGTTGATTATAATGATATTCATAGGTGGGTGATGAGTCCAATCCCAGTGCAGCTGTTGAGGACGTGATGGACACACCTGAGAAACTAAAGGACCTTGATTTGGACGCCTTCGCTGATGAGCTACGCAGACAAGTGAACCAACAATTAATAATAATAATAATAATAAATAATAATTTTATTATTCTTACAGGAGTATGGTGATAAGGGACTGACATTGTATGATATTCGTGACGAGTTGTTTGCTCCTTTCAGAGACAATAGACAAATGTTTGGTAAAATGTCTGCAGATGAAAGATTCACTTTATTAACTGGTAATTTACCATTAGTTCCATTCTCACGAAATATTAATGTAATTAATATTATTATTATTAATTACACTCCCTCAGGTGAGACTCATGATACTATTCACGAGGGTAAGCTGATCACCTGCACTGTGGTTGGGATAGCCAGGAGACGTCCCAATCAAGAGGCACTGACACAAGCTAATCCAATAAGAGACCAGACCGGCTATTGGCAGTGCCCCTTCTGTTTAGCGTCTGATTTTGCTGACGTCAGCAGAGTGAGTCTGTCAGTACATGTACAAAGTTTGTCACATTCTTTTCATACTTGAAAATTTTAAAATAATCATTTATAAATGTTAATTGGTAGGTGTGGTCTCATGTTGACAGCCACGAGTGTCCTGGTCAGCCAGTCGGAGTAAGAACGAGATTAGAAAACGGGTTAAACGGGTTTATTGCTATCAAGAACATCAGCGACAGTTTGGTACATAATCCTGAGGACAGGGTCAAGGTACTGGTTATATTAATAGTTATTAATAGTTATCAATAGTTATTAGCCTGGTATGACCATACACTGTCGTATATTATCAGTTAATATTGAGAAGTTTTCAGTTGATTTGACTTGCCGTAGCTCAGACCTCATCGACAAGGCAGGGAAATTTAGGTACCGCCCACTCTAATTAGTATTTATTAAGCCACACCCACTCTAGCATAACGAGGGATATCTATTTTGATTATGAAGCAGCTGAAGCTGATAGTAAGAAAGACCGGGCTGCCACTCAACAGAAACCAAAAGATAGTTAGTGATTTATTAAGAAATAAATAATATATAAATAATTGTTTTTTGTTAGGGTACTTGAAGAGGGTTATCGTTCATCCTTCGTTTAAAAATGTGTCATTTTTGGAGGCTCAGAAGTTGCTGATGAACATGGAGCAAGGAGAAGCCATATTTAGACCGAGCAGTCAAGTAAAATGAACTGTACATGTACAGTGTATGGTAACTCTCTCTCCCCCCCCTCTCTCTCTCCCCCCCCTCTCTCTCTCAGGGTGTTGATCAGTTAACTCTAACCTGGAAGGTTACGGACTCCATCATACAACACGTTAACATCAAAGAGGAGGGAAAACCAAACCAGTTTAGCATAGGGAAGTCACTTTTAATTGGAAACGAAGTAATAAATAATAATAATAATAATAATAATAATAATAATAATAATAATAATAATAATAATAATAATAATAATAATGTAGATTTAGATACAATTTTTTATGTAGTTTTTCTATTTTGAAGGAATATGAAGATTTGGATGAAATACTGGCCAGATATGTTCAGCCATTAGCTGGTAACGTCCGAGACATATTGACTTACAAGTATTACAATGAAGCTAATGGCGGAGACAAGAGGATCCTTGAGAAACTCCTCAAAGACGAGAAGACCAAGCACCCTAAGAAGATACCTTATTTCCTGAGCGCCTCCAGGGAGCACCCCGGCAAGTTTATACTATCATACCAGCCGTCAACTAGAGCAAAGTTTGAATACGTTGGTATAAAACCGGAGGGATACTGGTACAGAGGGCAGCTGTTCCGAAGTGTTAATAGTCTCATCAATTGGTTCAAGGAGAACTTTAGAGCCGCACCCGTTATAAGGCACACGCCCACTCCTAGCGTCAGTAGTGCCACGCCCTCTTTTAGGGGTATCCCCTCGTCTGTCAGGGGGGCGACCCCTTACACCCCTGGTCAGTGGGACAAGACACCTGTAATGTAGCTCATGTACTCTCTCATTTCTTATTAATAAATTATGTTCCTTTATTATTATTATTATTATTATTAATTTTTTCTATGATAATTAAGCTTTAGCCCCGCCCCTTATATTTAAAATTTAACGGCCTATCCGTAAAAATTATTAGCCTTTAATTTATAGTAGAGGGCGTGGCTAGGTTTGTCACGTGACTGCAGCCATTTTATCTATTAAGGTGAATCTGCAGAAGAGAAGGAAAAGGCTGCCTATCGCAAAGCAGGTCCTCCCTAGCTACTGCTCCTCTCTCTTTTAGTTAACTCACACTCTCTCCAGTGATGGGGCTCGGCAGGTCAAAGTTCCCCATTTCTCTAGACGAGGCTACAGTCAGAGGTAATAATAATAATAATTATTATTATTATTGAGTGTTCTCTTCCTCCCTCAGCTACTCCTGAGGTGGTACAGCGTCTCAGAGACACTTATGATCGGTTCTCATCAAATACTGGGCTCCTCCCTCAAGTGACCTTCTTACGGGATATATTTGGGGATGGGATGCCGCCAAAACTTGCCGAAGTATTAAAATAAATTAATCGTTACTTGATACTAGTGGGTGTGGTTTAGGAGCTGTACGAAGCCTTCAGAGGGGGCCAAAAAGGGATTAAATTTAACGACTTGTTGAGGGGTCTGGTATTATTAGTGCAAGGGACCAGACAAGAAAAGATATTATGTAAGTATGAATCATGATTTTGATCATAATGTGATTCGTTCCTGATAGTTCTGACTCAGATGCTGACAGATGAAGATCACCTCATCACTAAAGAATCCGTTCAAAAGTTTGTTGCTTTAGTTGACACAGACCCATCCACTGAAGATTTGGATACTCTCTTCCCAGAGGTAAGGGAGAGAGAGAGAGAGAGAGGACATTTTAAAAGCTTTGGTGCAGCTGCTGGCTAAAGAAGGTCTCATTATGAATGGTTTCTTTATTCTATAACACACACCTCATTAGTTTTCATCTTGTACTCCGAACTACTTCAGTAACTGGTTGGAAACTCACCCCAACCTCTGCTCCTTTACACAATGGTTGCTAGGAGACGAAAACACCATGAGTTTAACGGCAGAGCCAGACCCTCCCACCTTCTACCAGACACTGGCTGATAAGAACGGCTGTAAGTTTGACCACGCCCACAATAAGACCCTTTCCTAAACCCCCTGTGTATTAATTTTAATGTGTTCCAGACCCTGTATTACTCCTCCCTCTTTCCTAGTGACTGATAGAGATGTGATGAATATTGAGAAGACGTACTGGGGGCTCAAGGGGGGCAACGCTAAATTTGATAGTTCCGTTTTCTGTAAAATCCTTTTTCCTCCTCTGCCAGCTGGTCTTGTACAAAGTAATTAATAATAATATTAGTTATTACTGTACGTGTGTGTTTGTGTTTTTGTTTATTTTATTAATGTGCGGTATTTATTTTTATTAAATTGAATCACAATGGCTTTGGTGTTGTGAAAGTGAATGTTATCAGTTGACGTGTTTGTGTTTAAACATTTAATCTCTCTCTCTCTGTGCAGTTCTTTATTCGTTATCATCTTTTATCTCTCCCTCTCTCTCTCTCTCCCTCCAGGTATATTCTCTTATCTTGATATTAATAAAGACGGCCATATTGACCTCTCAGAGATGGTGAGGGGTGTGGCTATATTCTGTAGGAAACCTTTGAATGAAACCCTACTAGGTAGGTACATATAATTGCGTATTATTATTATTATTATTTATTTATTTATTTATTCTTTTCTTTTAGTGTTTTTTGAGTTATTTGATGAAGATAAAGATGGCTACCTCAATGAGTATGAGCTGACAGCTGCTCTCCAGATGCTAGCTGAGCTCAAGAGGAACAACACTGTCAAAGAAACTGAAAATGAAGAGACGATCATTGACACCATTTTAACCGAACACCAAGAAAAGTTGCAGGTGCATTTTGTGAAATGTAATATGTTTTAATTGTTGTGGAGGATATCTGTTGCCATGGTAATCATTAATGATTTATAGGACAGTGGGCTGGATAGGGCGGAGTTTGTCTCATGGTGTTCTCAAGATACAGGAAGTGGGTGGAGCCTCGTGTCTGTCCTACTCCAGGTGCTGGTGGAGGTGTGTCATGTTAAGTTGGGACTCCGCCCATCACAACCAATGGAGGAAGCATCAATAATTAGGTAAGTATTAATTATAGATAATTACAGTTATTAATTAATAGTGCAGTAATTAATATTTATGAATAGTTATTAATAGTTCAGTAATTAATAGTTATTAATAGTTTAATTGCGTATAGTGATGGTCTTACTAGGGCGGTGTTGATCATCGTACACAATAGCTAGTGAAGCTATTATGTGGACCTCAGCAACTTTGTCTGAGTAATTGCCCATAATTGTCTTCTTAGCATCAACAATAATCTTTTTAGCAGCAGCTATACCTTTCTCTAGAAATAATAATAATAATAATAATAATTAATTAATAATAATACAGTATAGTCTCTATATAATGGACACTCTCTATAGCGTACACCTCCATTTAACGGACAGCACCTAGTGTACCAATTACATTCCTTACTGTATAAAATAACCTCCACATAAAGGACACCTCTGTATAACAGAGACACAGTGTCCATTATAAAGAGGTTAATAAGTTAATTCTTTACCTCTTGTTTCTTTGATGTAAGCCACATAAGTTTGTGGTGTGAGCGAGTAATCCCTCTCTTCACCTGACTGTATCTTGTAAAGCCCATAATTAGTATAGAGAATGTCAGCAATTGCTTTGTACGGTATTGTCTGCTTCACCTCTTCGCTCAATCCTTTGTTAGACCCAACCGCATTAAACGAGAAGTTGAATATAAATATTTTTGTTTCAAGGAGTTCACGTACGTCCTCCCTTGTTGGCTTTGCTGGCTTTTTTGGGTTTTTTTTTCTAGCGTCATCAAACTCAAGAATACTTTGTCCACGTATGCCTTCATACTCTTGAGGCTCAGCTGCCATTTCAACTGTTGGGATATTCTTGATACAGTTCTCTTGAAACAGCTTTATTTATGAATGCATTGGTCGTGTTCTAAATATAGATATGACCTTATTTGGTATTATAATTTAATTGTTTATTTATTTTTAATTGGTAGCGATGGAAGGTTGCATTAAATATTTATTTTACAGTTAGGGCAGCAATTAATTAATAAGAATTACAGTAATGATAATAAAACAACAACAACAACAAAAAAAAACAACAATATAAAGACTAGAGAGTAGAGTATTTACTCTCTTTCCCAATCCTTTGACCCTACTGTACTATCCAGGGCACTTGTCTGACAAGTATTTTTGTTTTTAAAATGGCTGTAACTTTAAAAATTGAAGTCAGAATCAGCTCAAGCTTTCTACATAGCATAAGTACATCAATATGTATCAGAAAATGTAATAAAAATTGGGGGTGATTTTGGAACCAGTTTTTGGAAAAAACCATGGGCTATAGTACAGGGATTTTTCCGAAATTTAAAGTTTTAAAAAATGGTCATAACTTGAAAAATTGAAGTCAGGATTGGCTCAAACTTTCTACGTAGCATAAGAACGTCAATATCAGCATAATTACTTCAGATTTTTGAGCCATTTTATTGAAAAAGCATTCAAATATTTCTTTAAATGTAATCCTATGTGTTAAATAAAGCACAGTTCCCTGTGTTGTACGGGAAATACAGCACTCAAGTGTGGTCAAGAAAACCATACAGCATGAGGTGAAGCCGAGTGCTGTATGGCTTTCTTGACCACACCTCGAGTGCTGTATTTCCCTTACAGCACAGGGGGAAACGTGCTTTTACTAGTTTATGGTCATAGTGTGTGGGTGCATCAAAGGCACCAGCCCAAGGCCAAGTGAAGAATATCCTAAAGAGAACCAAGAGACTGAAAAGAGACTGCAGTAACTGGACTATCTGCTCGCGCCTCGTGTGGCTCTTAGTTGGGGGCGGTCACAGTTTATTCAACAGGAAACCACAAACTGTGCTGTATGGACTGGAAGTGTGCTGTGTGAGATATACAGTATGGGCGGTGCCTTTGATGCACCCACGCACTATACTATAAATATTCTATAATATGTCCCAACTGAGTTTGGCCCAAAAAAACTGGAATAACTTTTTATAGGAATGAGAGCTATGAATGAATCATTCACAGGTTCTTAGTCGCCCAATGCCACTTCAGGATCTCAGGTCTTGGGTCTCTCAGCCGGTGGGAACCCTGAGAACCGGGTCCTCCCTATAAACTCAATGGCATACCAAAGCTAACTGCAATGACGTTTTATGATGTCATAGTTCACATAAGCACATGTGGTTGAGTGACCAAACTGATAATTCTTATTTTAATAGTGAAACAACACAGCCAAAATATCTGCCAAGTCTCTATGAATATCATTATAATAATTATAATGATATTCATAGAGAAAATACGTCTTTAGTGACGTAGCTACATTTTTCAAATTCCAATACAGCTGCTTCCACTTCCGGTCCAAACTCAGTTGGGACATACAGGTAGTATAAGTACATGTACATGTATATGTATAAAACCATAAATCATTGGTAATAATGATGATAAGTATAAACATTGTCTCTCATTAATCTTCTTCTTAATTTTCTTCCCTTTCCTTTCCTTTCTCTTCTTTCTTTTCTTCTTCTTTCTTTTCTCCTTCCTTTCCTCCTCCATCTTCTTCTTTTTTCTCTTCTCCTTCCTTTCCTCCTCCATCTTCTTCTCCTTTTTCTTCATTTTTTTCCTGGTATGCAATGGCCATTGATGCCAGTACATGTACACCATCAGTGTCAAGAGGAAGGTCTCTATCATCCACTTTCAATTCAAAGATACTCTTTTTCAGCATCTTGACAATAGCTTGTACGAAAACTATCCCAATAGCTAAAATAAATAAATAAATAAATGTACTTGTTAAATCTAGAAATAACTTTTGCATGACCAGCTTAAACTATTTATAAAAATGGTAGATTTAAGGACCCATAGGGCTAAATATGAGAGACCAAAAGCTGAACAATTGTAGATCTAACAGTGGACATAACTCCAGTTATACCTTGCTCATGATTTATGAATGCCACGTATGTTGATCTTGATAGGGTCTGTCCCTCCTTATTCCCTTCACTGTCTATGGTTGATTTCATCTTGTAAAGACGGTATTCCTTATAAAGGTGCTCCTCTATTTCTGCATATTCCTTTTCATCCATTTTCCTTGTGCTGTGGTTGTACGTGATTTTAAAATAGAATACTTTCCCTTCCTCATCCTTCAAGAGATTCCCGACATCTTCTCTCGTTGGTTTCTTACCTCTATCCACGTCATAATCTGCTATATTATTAGCTCTTATAGCACGCAGCATAGCATCACCTTCCTCTTCTTCCATTTTGTTCTTTTTTAATGATATGAAATAAACTTTTTTTTGTTTTATTTTTATGTATGTTGGTCGTGTTCTAAATATAGATATTACCTTATTTGGTATTATTATTTAATTGTTTATTTATTTTTAATTGGTAGCGATGGAAGGTTGCATTAAATATTTATTTTACAGTTAGGGCAGCAATTAATTAATTAATAATTTAAAATAAAAATAAGCAAAAATAGAAGATACATGTACGCAGTACAATTTAAAACTAATACTAATTACAATGTTCATGTGCTTAGTCACTAGAATTGGAGTTAAGTTCCTTTGCAAAAGCTTGTATCCTTTTCAGTGTATCACTGTCACAATCTTTCTCATTCTCTCTTCTCCCCTCCCTCTCTTTCTTTCTCCCCCCCTCACTCTCCCCCTCACTCTCTCCCTCACTCTCTTCTTCAATTTCATAATCATCTTCATTATCCTCATCATATTCCTCTGGCTCACTCTCTTCACTGCTACAGCTGCTGCTGTCTTCTTCTCCAGAACTGCTAACAATACATGTTTCTTTTTCTTCTACATCTATGTCTGTTTCTTCTTCCGAGCTGCTATAATGAATCCAATTTTTGCCTTTTCTGACTCTACTCTCTATCTTTCTCTTCCTTTTCCTTTTTATTTGTAATAAAGGATTCTCAATCTCTTTTGAAACGGCATACACAAACCCAGGCGCTGCTATGATGTGAACCTTGCTAGCTCTGAGATACTTTCGTTTTAAGATAAACTTCTTGACTGATTTAGTGAGACTCAAAACTTGCCTTTGCTTCTTGTTAGAATCTGAGCAATAGGAAAAATAATGATAATAATAATAATAATATTATTATTATTATTACTTACCTTCTATGTCCACCAGTGCTATGTACATTGAGCGGTTCAGAGTGTGTGGTTTTCCTTTGGTTGATCTCAGTTTGTAGAGATGGTACCTCTCCCATAGCAAGTCTGCTATATCTTCTGTTTTAGTTTTAAAGTGTCTGAGTCCTTTATAAACTGGATTGAAGGATATATTGAAGAATATGATATCCCCAGGATACTTTCTCAGTATACGGCGAGTGTCTCTTCTTGTTGGTTTTAGTCCTCTCTTTTTATCAAATTCCGGTATAGATTTGGCAATGAATTTTGATTCCTTTGCTGTCTTCCTGGCTAACTTTTTTCTACTCATTCTTCGTCCTAAACTCCTTCTCTTCCAAGAGTTTCACTTGAATGTAGCGCCTGTGTTTACTGCGTATTTTACCGCCTTTTCTCATTCTGGCAATCTGATTGGCTGGAGATCTATAGCCAAGGGGAATTCCCAGGGAAATAACATATAAAGATCATGATATGATAGAGCTTCATGTTTATAGTTATTGTAAGGATTTTCTTAAACATTAAAATAATCAAAGTAAAACACAGTTCCTAATTATTAAGTTTAATAGCATCTTCTTGGTCTTCATCTTTTTTGGGTCTTTTACTCAGACTTTCTTCATCAGAGGCTTCCACTTCATCAGTCTGACTACCAGTATCCATTGTCTCCTTGTTACTCTCTTCCTCCTCCTCCTCTTCTTCTTTTATGTCGGCATTCTCTTTCATTCCTTTCTCTTCCTCTCCTGTTGGTTCCTCCTCTTCCTCGCCTACATCATATATGATTGCTAGTGTTGCTATCACGTGGACTTTTGCAACGTTCAGCTCCACCCCTTTGTTTAGTATTTCTCTCTTTGCTTCATCAATTAAATCATTAATCTTCCTTTTCTTTTTTGTTAGATCTGCACAATACGGACAATAGAAAAAATTAATTATCATTATTTATTATAATTATTATACTTATTATTACCTCCATCTTTAATCAGTCCCAAGTACATTGAGCGGTTGAGTGAATACTTCTTTCCTTCAGTTGATCTCAGTTTGTAGAGGCGGTACTTCTCCCACAACATGGAAATGATTCTATCATACTTTGGATTCTTTGTTGGGCACTTTGGTTCTGGTGTTGTGAAATTGATGTTTAGAAAAAAGAGGCTATCTTCTTCTTTGTCCAGTAAATTTCTGACTTCCTCTCTTGTTGGCATCCTGTCTCTCTTCAAATTCAGTTTTTCAATATTGTCACAGGCAAATTCCGATAAAACTTTATCTGGTTGCTGGGCCATTTCGTAAAAGTTAAAGGAAGCTTCCGTTGCCTTTCTTATTTGAATTTGAAGATTAATACCTTCTCATTGATATGGCAGTTTTTGATTGGTCAGAAGAGGATTGGGGAAAGCCCTAATAGTTATTCTCTTACTAGACATAATGCAATTCATCTTATTCTTATCATCTTTGGATGCTCTGCCTTAATAAGAATGAAATGCATTTCTACTAGGAAGTTAATATTAATATTAATGATTATAATAACACTAACTGGTAATGGTAGTGATGATGTATATATGGCTGTGTTACTTGAAATACTAATAATAATAATAATGATAGGGAATTACCCTGTTTGGTTTCTTGTGATAATTGATGCATTAACAGCTGTACATTTATATACACGTAGTACTGAGATAGGTGTTAACAATATTTTATTTATTTGTGACCATAATTGACAAAAGGTACCTTATGGCGGGTAGTGAAATTTGTCTTTCTAGCCTATGAAATCCAACTTCCTGAGCCCCATTTATCATAAAATTACTCCACAGGATGCAAAAAGTTACCATGAAACTTTTAGAAACAATGATTGTCTAACAAAGCACTCACAGGTTGATATTTGCCATTATTAAGATCAATTTTAAAATCCGCCATAAGGGCCCTTTTGTCAATTATGGTCACATTTATTAATTGTTTTATATTAGAATAAGAATAGTGTCATTTCAAATTACAATGAATATTAAAAATACATACAATTATTACATATACACAACACAAGTTCATGAGAGTAGTTCAGTTTGAAGTGCTTCTAAACTCTCAAGCAGAGCCTTGTCAATCCAACTATCACTCTCTCTCTCTTCCTTCACCTCGTTAGAAGTTACTGTGAACTTTTTTGCTTGACCATCTTTATCTCTCTCATCATCAGAACTGATGCAAATAACATCATCATCTTCCTCTTCTTCTCTCTCTTCCTCCTCCTCCATCTCCTCCTCCTCTCCTGAGCTGATGATAATGACACTAGCACTTCTCTCCTCTTCTTCTTCCTCCTGTTCCTCTCCCTCCTCTTCTTCATGCTGTTCCTCATTTCCCTCCTCTTCATCTTCCGCCTGCTCTCCCTCCCCACCCTCCTCCTCCTCCACCTCCTCTTGGTGTTCCTCCTCCTCCTCCCCCTGGTGTTCTCCCTCTTCTTCTAAGATGCTGTTCTCTTCCTCCTCCTCTTCATTGTCATAAATAATTGCATGTGATGGCACCACGTGTACTTTTGCCACATTCAGCTCCTCCCCTTTGTCTAATATTTCTCTCTTTGCTTCATCAATTAAATCATTAATCTTCCTTTTCTTTCTATTCAGATCTAAACAAAAATAATAATAAATAAATAAATAAAATTACAATTATTATTAATTGTTAGTACCTCCATCTCTTAACAATCCCAGGTACGTTGATCGGCTGAGGGTGTGTGGTTGTCCTCTTGTTGACTTCAGTTTATAAAGGCGGTATTTCTCCCACAAGAAATTAATAATTTTTTTGGATTTTGGAGAAGGTTTTTTTGGTCTTTGAGTCCCATTAGCATTAGCGTCTGATGGTGCAGCTGGTTCTGGCAGAGCTGCTGGTGGAGGGGCATTGAAACAGAAGTTGAAATAGAAGAGATTTCCCTGGTATTTGTCCAGTAGTATTCGTACGTCTTCTCTTGTTGGCATTCTCCTTCTCTCTGTATCAATCTCTCCAATGACGTCACAGGAAAACTCTGATCTTGTCATATCTCCTTGAACTGCCATTTTCTTTGAAGTCTCTTGTTGTACAATATTATACAGTGTTTTTGAGTTAGAAATAAGGCACCGCCCTCTAGTTGTTTTAGGGTTGGCCCTAGTATTACTATAGTATAATTATTATCAATTATACTTGACAGCTGATACTGTAACGATATTCATTAGTCACACTTTGGAGTCTTTCCTTATATAAGCTTTGCATAGAAGAGTAGAGGTTATTAATAACAAGGAACTTAATATTCACGATAATTATAGCAGAGATTATTAGTAACTATTAATGATTATTATAGTGGCAACCTTAACATGTACATTTAGTAATAATGATGGGGAATACCCAGTTTGGTTTCTTGTAACAATTATTGATATACAATGTTATTGTGTTAGCTTACTTTATTGTTTATTAATTTATTTCTAGTGGCTACATGAACAGATTCAAGAAGAGCGGAAGGTCAAAAGGTCAGTTAGTGTATCTGATGTCAACCCAATGGTTCAACAGCTGGAGGATATACACTCAATTTGAGGTACGTGAATAATTAATAAATTAATGATTAATTAATAATAGATGGATGATTGTCCTCTCTCTTCGTTGATACCACCTGCTGAACAATCTTCAAAGAACACAGACAGAGGAGATAGAGGCACTACTCCTGTAGCTGAACCTGAAAGTAATGAACATAATTCATAACTAACACCCTCCCTCTCTCCCTCCCTCTCTCTCCTCCAGTTGTTGATGTTACAGTTGAAGGTGAAGATGTTGCTGAAGGATATACTCATATTGTTACACCTGAAAGTACATCACTATTTCCCGCCTTTTTAAATTAAAATACATGTACATGTGCCTATGTCCTCTCCCTCACAGACCCTGGTACTATTAATTCATGGCCACTTTCTCTCTGTGCAGCTAGCAGCTCTGGTTCAGCTCAGAAAAGGGGCGGAGTCCAGTCACACCCACAAGAGGACGAGGACCCTTTGAAGCCAATTGGGATAAGCAACTCTCACCTGTGTCTTGAAGAACCTTTCCCTGGCAGCAAGAAGGTAGGGGAATTAAGTTCTTTAAATTATTTATTTATTTATTTATTAGTTGATTTCATTAACTAATGAAGGAGGAGTCTTAAAGCCCTCATTAAAGGAATATGTTGATTATTATTTATTGCCTGAGGACGTCTGGCGGGCACTGGTCACCTGGTATGGGACAGCTGGACTGGGAGGAGGACCACCCCTGCCTAGACCAGTGAGAGATATGGTCATTTATTTATTTATTTATTATTAATTATAGGTTATTAATGAAGAGGGTGTGGTCTCACTCTACCCCACTCTATTAAAGGTTTTCAGACACACGACTCTTCCACCTGCTAAACAGTCAAAGTCCACCGGCCCTTGGAACTCAATGCTTGAAGTGTTTAGCTTCTTTGGGTTTAGGTCAGGGGGTGGGGCTGATAATTCAGCCACGCCTGTTGGAAACACACCATTACCTGGTGATGCTACTCAACCTTTACTGCCGAGAAGAATCCTCTACTATAGTGCAGCCTTTTATGATAATAACACACTGCAGGAGGTTAGTAGGTGTGGCTTGTTGTCATGGTAATACGTACACTTACAGATGGTTGAGGTGATGCAAAAAGTGCTACATGCCAAACCAGACGAAGTACGTATCTACAGTTTAAGTGACGATGAGGAGCAGCTGGAACTACTGGATGAAGAAGAGAAGACAGTAGAGGATCTGGGGTTTAAAAATGGACAGAAAATACTAGTAGAAAGTAATAGAAGACATTGGAAGATGTAGAGAGAGAGTGTGTGTTTCTTTTTTGTAGCTCGTAACAAAGACAACTCGTGGCCTGAAGAGCTAGTGGCGGCCATTAAAGAAGTTCAAGCAAAAGATTCAAACGAAAAACAAGTTGTGAAATCCCAAGGTAAGCCATGATGTCATGTGATGTCATTTTGTGTCACTTCATTAGGGACCAAGGTTCCAGAGGGGGCCACTGGGCTCAGTAACCTTGGCAATACCTGCTTCATGAATTCATCTCTTCAGTGTATCAGTAACTTACAGCCACTGACGACCTATTTTAAAGAGAAGGACTATCTACTGGAAATTAACAAGTAAAATAGATTATTTATTTATTTATTTGTTTGTTTGTTTGTTTATTCACAGGCAGAACCCATTAGGAATGAAAGGTGTGATGGCCAAGAGATACGGAGAGCTTGTCTCTGACCTTTGGACTGGACACAGCAAGAGTATAACGCCATGGAGATTTAGAGTAATTAATAATAATGATGATAATAATAATGATATTAATATTAATAGTTAATAATAATAGTTATTAATAGTTATTAATCTTTTCCAGTACACTATTGCTCAAAACGCTCCTCAATTTAATAACTTCCAGCAACAAGACGCCCAAGAACTTTTATCATTTGTATTAGATGGACTTCACGAGGATCTAAACAGGTAAGCCATGCCCTTTACAAGTCTAAATTACCACGCCCACTGTAGAGTAAAAGTGAAGCCATACAGAGAATTACCGGACAGTGACGACCGACCAATCGCTGAAGTTGCTGATGAAGTAATATTTGATAATTATTATTAACTGACCACACCTCTTATGTAGGCGTGGTCTTATCACAGGGAGAGAAACAATTCAATAATAGTCGATTTATTTCAAGGACAAGTTAGTCGCCATTTTATTACTCCTCTCCTGACCCCTCCCCCTGACCCCTCCCCCTCTTTTTAGCTAAAGTCCCTAGTTGAATGTACAGTCTGTTCTTATAAAAGTATCAAATTTGATCCATTCACTTTCCTGTCCTTGCCACTCCCACTGGAGAGCTCAACTAGTTTAGAAATTATTGGTAAGAATAAAGTACATGTATATGTATCAGAAAATGTAATAAAAATGGAAAATTCTCTACTTTTCATTTTTGGCAAAATTTGCTTTGAGACCATGTACTATAATAGTACAGGGACTTTTGTCCGATTTTGGAGCAATTAAAAAAATTCGTAAAAAATCCAATTTTGATCGGAATTAGCTCAAACTTTTTACACAACATAAGAACATGTATATGTATCAGAAAATGTAATAAAAATGGAAAATTCTCTACTTTTCATTTTTGGCAAAATTTGCTTTGAGACCATGTACTATAGTACAGGGACTTTTGTCCGATTTTGGAGCAATTAAAAAAATTCGTAAAAAATCCAATTTTGATCGGAATTAGCTCAAACTTTTTACACAACATAAGAACATGTATATGTATTAGAAAATGTAATAAAAATGGAGAATTCTCTACTTTTAATTTTTGGCAAAATTTTGCCCGATACCATGTACTATAGTACAGGGACTTTTGTCCGATTTTGGAGCAACTTTAAAAATTCATAAAAAATTCAATTTTGATCAGAATCAGCTCAAACTTTCTACGCAACACAAGTACATGTATATGCATCAGGGAATGTAATAAAAATAGAGAATTTTCTACTTTTCATTTTTGGCTAAACTTGGTCCAAGACCATGTACTATAGTACAGGGACTTTTGTCCGATTTTAATCATTTTTATTATTTTTATATTTTTAGTGATACCCATTGATGGATCCCAGCCAACTCGCTATTGTCTAAAGTTAGAACTTGATGCTAAATATAGATTACTAAAGGAGCAGCTGGTTGAAATGTGTCAAATAAATCGTCTCATTTTGGTTGATGTCTACGGAGGGACAGTCAGGGTAAGAGAAAAATGTACAAAATGACAGTAATGAGCTACTGTTTAGTAGCTAAATATTGAGAGAAATAAATTATAATTTGGTTGCTTTATTTTTAAAATTTGTTTTAGAGTTTTCCGAATGATGATCAGAAGATGAGGACTGTCCTGAGTGGGTCACTGTACGCGTATGAAATACCACCTCACTACAGGAGAATCACACCATCCAGAGAAGAGGAACAACCTCTAGAGAGAACAGAAACCAATGATGAGGGGGAGGAGTCAATTAATAAAGGGGAGGAGTCAACTAGTAAAGAAGAAGCAGAGGCTCCTACTGAAGTAGAGACGACTAAAGAAGAGATTGAACAAGAAACAAAGACTCCTACTGAAGAGGTGGAGTCATCTGCTAAAGGGGCGGAGTCAGACACACCCACTACTAATAAAGTTGAAAATGGTGAGATTGGAGGATCTGTTGGTAATGGAGGGGAACAGAAAGAGGAGGAGAAGGAGGAGGAGGAGAAAGTGAAGGAGGAGGGGGAGGGAGTGAAGGAGGAGGGGGAGGGAGTAAAGGAGAAGGAGGAGGGGGAGGTAAAGACCAACGACACTAAACAATCTTCAGCCCCACCCAGTCAACCCCGCCCATCTTATTGTAATCCTAGAGATCACGGGTTTATATTTGGTATACACAGAAGAACAGTAAGTGATAATAATAGTAATAATAATTATTATTATTACTATTCTTTTTCTAGTTAAGATTAGACAATTATTTTGTATCAACTCAAAAGAATCGTCCGATCCTCTTCAGTTACCCAATGGTACTGCCCTGTGCACCAACGACACCTCACTCCGCCCTCTACAAGGAAATATGGAACCAAGTTCAACGACTAATAATACCAGACCCCCCAAACACTGACGAGTAAATAATACTAATAATAATAATAATAATAATAATAATAATAATAATAATAATAATAATCAATGTATTTCCAGTGAAGAGAGTCTACAGAGACAGTCCTATCCTTACAAACTGAAGAAGGTTAGGAGAGACGGGCTCTTCTGCTGCCATTGTCCGTGGTACAGGTAAGCGTAGTGGGTGTGGCTTCAGCATGATTCCATCACACTTTTTTATTTCATTAGATTCTGTCGCGGTTGCCCTATAGAATGTGACGAGGGTACTTTTGGAGCTGATGATCCTCCACACTATATTGCAATAGACTGGGAAGATGGATTCATTCATCTGAAGTACCAGTCCGGGCTGGAGAGGGTAAGGATATGAGCGCCTTCAATACGCTGGTCTTTCATTTGGGGATTTTCACTTTCTCTTTAGCCCAAGGATCATGAAAGCATGGACATCATGAAGAACACTGACTCGCAGCCAATAGAACTCTCAGAGTGTCTCGCTGCATTCTCTAAACCTGAAGAACTAGGAGAGGACGAGTTATGGTGAGTGTGCTATATTTAACGTCTGATCTATTATCGTGTGTAGGTATTGTAAGAAGTGTGAGACCCATAGGCCGGCTAGGAAGACACTTGAAGTTTGGAAGTTGCCACCTGTTCTGGTAAAGAGGAGGGAAAGAAGTCTATTAGATGTTGTTTTATTTATTTTTAGATAATTCATTTGAAAAGGTTTCATTTTCACAATGGCCGCTGGATTAAGTCCCAACAGAGGGTCAGGTTCCCTATGAGCGGATTAGATCCTTATGCCTACTCAGACTCGGAACTGTTCAACAATAATGAGTTCATACAGACTGGCATTGAGGGGGAGGAGCTTAATGGGGAGGTGGGAGGGGATTCAGTAACCCCGCCCCTTACAGGAGAAGGGGAGGAGTCAGCACCTCTTGGGGTGTCAGTTGAAGTTAATGACGAGAGAAAAGAAGAGGAGGAGGAGGAGGAAGGAGAGGGAGAGAAAAATGACAAAGAATTGTTAGTGGTCGCCAGTGATGAAGATCAGAATGAGAATGAACTCACTGAGAATGAAATACAGGAATCAGATGAGATCAAAGCTGGTGTCCCAAAGTTAAGAGACATTAAGAGAAACTTCTCTCGTACTACGAGTGTCTACATGAGCTCTAGACCTATTTATGATCTCTTTGCTATCACTGTAAGGTCTACTGTACACTCTATCTAAACTCCTCCCCTTTCCCCGCCTACTTTAGGTCCACAGTGGTATTTTAGGTGGTGGACATTACACGTCTTTTGCCAAAAACCCAAACTCAAACTGGTATTATTATAACGACAGCTCATGCAAGGTAACCACACCCATTTTATACTAACCACGCCCACTTTGTATATTAATAGGAAACTACAGAAGACAAGGTTTCGTCTGAGTCTCCTTACATGTTATTTTATGAAGTGAGGGACCTACGGGAACATGTAGACGAGTATAGAGTAGGCGGAGCCAGGAGTCCACCATTGTCCCCGGTTAATGATAATGATGAGGGTATCCTTCAAGGTGAGGGTGGGCGGGGCAAATCTAGTGGTGGGCGTGGAAAGTGTAGACAGCAGTGACATTAATTTATACAACATTAAAATTATTTTCTTTGATGTTTATTGTATATTAATTATGATTGTTTTTAATTTAAATTTACGTTAATTAATTGAATATACTTGTGAGTTGTCTCATTATTATTATTATTGCAATTAAAATTAACAACAAAATAATTGTTGCTGTGATTAAAATTTGATTATTTTAATTTAAAAAACAAACAGTTTTTCAAAAAGGAACGTCACTGCATTACATGTACCAGTAATCATTAATTAATTAATTAATTAATTAATTATTTATTATTGTTATTATATCAATGAGGGGCGTGATCCGGACTTGTACTCAACGTTGTAAAGAGTTTCTTGAATTATTTCTCCTTTTGCGTCTCTCTCAATCCTGGACTGAGAACTCTCTCCACTTTCTCTCATTCTTTTCGCTGCTTCCTTTGCCTTAGCTCTCTTCCTTTCCAAAGAGCTCATTCCGTCATTATCAGGAACAGCTGGAGTTGTTTCTCCCTCCATACGATATTGTGATGACTGTCCTGATTCTCTGAGTCGTCTGGCAGCTTCTCGAGCTTTTGCTCTTTTTCTTTCAAGTGTTCCCATTTCTCCTTCTTGAGTTGTGGAGGGTGTGGCCTCGCTTTTACTGCTATCACGACGAGGTGATCGTGATAATCTCGTTGCATTTTTACGTCTCAGAGATGAAGATGGTTTCTCTTCCAGTTTCTTTTCAAATTCTTCCTCTTCTTTTGCTACTTCATTTTTAGTTTTTTCTGGTGAGGCTGAGGAAGTGGGTGGAGTTTCCAATTCCTTTTGACTTGGAGTTGATTTAACAACAAGTTTCCTTCGATGAGGAGATGGGGATTTTGTAGGTGTGGGCGTGTCTCTTTCCGGTGACTGAGGGGGCAGAGTTTTTATTGGTGACTGAGTCACTAAATCAGCAGTGGGAGGAGTCACTGATTTGCTAATTTGAGGCGATGAGGTAGGAGAGAGAGCAGCTGTCGCTTGCGGTTTATTTGTTGTAATTTTAAATTTTTCTTCTTCTTCATCGTCCGATTTCCTGAAGGAGAAACTTAAATCTGACAAGTCTTCATTCAGTGATGGAGTATTATCATCGACACCAGGTGGAACTATAGCAGCTGTTCCTGTATCATCAGTACTGGGGACACTAGCAGGTGGAGTATCATCAATGATAGGAACTGGAGCAGGTGAAGTATCATCAACTGTAGCAGGTGAAGTATCATCAACTGTAGCAGGTGGAGTATCGCTAACAACAGGAACTGTAGCAGGTGGAGTATCGCTAACAACAGGAACTGGAGCAGGTAGAGTATCGCTAACACTGGGTACTGTAGGAGGTGTGGTTGTATCATCAGTAGTTAGGACACTAGCAGGTGGAGTGATATCCTCCTGGACAGGACTAGGTTCAGGTAGTGATTGGTGTGTTTCCTCCATTTTTGTCTTCTCTTCTTCTTTTTCTGTTTTCATTTCATGATCTCCAGTAGCCGCTGGTATTACAGATGCTGCTGCTTTAGTGATGTCTTCAGACAATTTGCTCTCTTCTCCTTTCTCTTCATTTTCATCACTTTTGTTTTGAGCTGCTGGCTGGCGGAAGTTCAGATCACTCTCCAGTGGTTTGAAGCTCAAGTCTGACTCCAGAGGCTGAAAGCTGAGATCAGACATTCCATCCTGATTGAACATGTCATTCTCAGTCTCTTTCTTTTCTTCTTTCTTCTTCTCCTTCTCTCCCCTCGTCGTAAGACTCCCTGTCCTCCTTCTAGATGCATTCTTCCTCCTCAGCTTAGGCAAACTCCCCTCTTTATTATAAAATGGCAGGTCTGCATCACTGGATATCATAATGTATGGCATTTCTTCATCAGTCGTGCTCCCCATTTGGTGTATCAGTTGCAATTCTTTATTAACCTCTACAGAAGAGTCACTGTCAAATGAGTTAGTAGGTACAGTGAGACTGGGTCTCAGTCCAGCGATGAGGAGGCCACTCCCCTCTTTAGAACTGCCACGCCTCCTCATTCCCGGGCTATCATCTTGAGATCCATCTCGTCTCAGCATTGGAGGAGAGTTACCCTCGGCAGCGTACCCCTGCGGTGAGGGGGTACGTGACAGGACGTTCCTACGTGCTTTTACCAGCGAGGCTCGTTGTTCCTGTCCTATCATAGCTTTAGAGCGTCTGGGAGAGCTAGGTGGGGAAGGTGTGGCTTTAGCATGAGCTGATGCTCGTCGGTGCTCTGATTCCAGTCTCAGATGAGGTGATTCTGATCTCAACTGTTGCGCTAGTAAGAGATCATCAATACCAATCTTTTCTTCCTCTTGCAGTCCCTCCAGTGTGTTCCAGCTGGAGGTGACATTTGTTTTACGAATTGAGCGATTATTGGAGCTAGGTTCGTCTTTGAACTTGACGTCGTAAGAACTGAATCGGTTCTCGTTGAGTATCTCAGTGTCTGAGATACTCTCGAGAAGGTTCTGTGAAGTATCCTGGCGTATTGCTCCTCCCAGTTCTATCCCACTCATGTCTAGAGCTGTTGGAAAATAATAATAATTAGTAGCAGTGGCATTAGCGTATTGTTTTAACTTACATGACTTGTGTCTTTTTAATTCAGAGGTCTAAAGAGAGAGAGAAAGGATTTATCATCATCATCATCATTATTAATACCTTGCTAATCCATTCCGTCAGTTTCTCTTTGTTCTTAATTTGTTTCGGTAAACTGTTTACCATCCAAGCTCCAGTCTTCCCCCATAACTATAATTTAATACATAAAAATACGACAGCAACAAGCTCCGCCCACCTCTTTATGAGAGAAGCACACAGGACAGAGGTACACTTGATGGTTTGACATCACGTCGTCATAGCGACACTCCCTGCATATCATCTATTAGAAAAGGATGTGGTTATTGGGTTGTTAGTCACACCCACTTTACCTTTGCACATATGTGGCATAGATTTGATTTTTCAGCATTTTGTTGCGTGAAATCGTAACCACACAAAAGACAGCTGTACTCTCCGTCACCTATACACTGCTCCTTCAACTTATCATGATCTGACAACAAGGAACTGAAGAAAAAACAATCAATTTTATATAATAATTATTATTACTTACGATATTCTCATTTCGTTCATTTCTTCAATGAGCGATGCTTTCTTGACCACTTCTTCAATAGTCATTAGCTCATCAACTGATAGACCTCTAACCTTCACTCCAACAATTGGATGATACTTGTTAATATTGGCACGACTTGCTATGGTAGAATAACCTGTCCTTATCCTATGAATAATAATAATGATAATCAGATCAAAGTGCAACACAAGTACATGTATATGCATCAGAAAATGTAATAAAAATGGAGAGTTCTCTCCTTTTCATTTTTGCCAAAATTTAGCCCAAGACCATGCACTACAGTGCAGAGACTTTGGCCCGATTTTGGAGTAACTTTAAAATTTTTGGAATCAGTTCAAACATCATGAAAGCAACTTGTACCAGCTCAGTTATGTAAACATCAAAATAAAACCAAATCAGTTTAGGAGGTAATCATGTTTAAATAATTTCATTTAATAGTCAATTATAATATTTATGAGTCTCTGATGTTGCTGTTTTGTAGATTCCTCAAACTATAATTGAAAATGAAACAATGAATTGCTTTCTCTTGATATTTGACCTGTTTGTCATTATAAAGATGTACTACCCAAACAGTGTATGTTTGGTATTCATAATATGCTAGCTGCAAATTGTATAACTGCAAGTTAATTGTCATTCCACTGAGAGATGTTTTTGCAAATTTAAATTTAAACTATAAGTGATCCCATAATGCCAATTTATTCAAAGCAGTGCTTGTTTGTAAAAGGGTTTTATTTGTTTATCACTGCTCTGTTTTCAGTAGCAGTATTGCATGTATAGTGATTCTGATGAAATAATTTGGCTGATGGATTGGTCAATGTTACTCTATATAGTAAAAAGGAGTGCCAGTCCAACAACATGATGAACTACTACTGTTTACTCTCAATGGGGGCAAGTTATAAGGAAATAGGAAGGATTAATGCTCTCATTATACATGAACATGTACAGCATAGTATTAGTTAGTGCAATATTATAAGAGAGGAAGCTTTATCAGTAGGTGCATTTACATGATGGTTAGTTAGTTAGGGAAAGTAAATAATGAAACTATTTCGGTATGATGATTTAGACTAATAATAAAAACGCTACATGGAAAGACAGAGAAGAAGGAGAAAGAGGTGGGAGAGATTTATAATACATTACATGTAAATATTTAAAAATAATGTTCTGTAACGGAAAAGATAACGTGATTTACCTAGTGAACATTCCAAGTACTGCTCTAATTGAATTAACATTAACATGTCACACTTTAGTACTAATCATATGTCACTTTTCATTCACTTACAAGTTCAATGAACTGAAGTTGTGCGCTAACAATCAAACTAGTAGAACTACAACTAAAGCTACGGGCTAACATGCTAAATATAATTTTATTTACTTGCTCCTTAAAGATAGTTCCCTGTCCGGGGGACAGATCCACCATGGCAGTGTCGTTTCGTTTGACAAGAGAGGACTCACCAACATCTTTCTTCAATTCCTGGATCTTTAGTCCTTCTATAATTCTGAGTGCCGGTCTCTGTCTTGTCACAAGCAAACGACCCGTCGGCGATGCTTGCCTCCGGATAAAGGAGGAGCTCGTTTGTAGGTGTGGCTCAAACCCAGCCACGCCCTGTCGGGAGCAACGAGCTCCACCCTCAGTATCTCTTTTTGACTTTCTCCAATTTCTCTCTTTTGGGGTGGGCGCCATCATTGCCATGAGCTTCAGACTGACAGTAGAATATGAGCCAGACAGATCACCGGGTGATGACACAGCCTCATTCATTATGGAGGTATAAAGCTGTACCTTGTAATTTTGTGGTGACTGAAAATGGCAACTCTTTTTCTTCAGATATCCCGGATGAGTAAGCTGTCAGAGATATCTCACAGCATATACAAACACATTGAGTCTAACCTAAGACAACCAGAGGACCAGTATGCCCTCTATTGGACTGAAAACAAAGTGAGGATTACAGTGTAGTTTGCATGAAAGGCTGCATCTTATTGTGTACATGTACATGCACTTGATTCAGTGCTTGATTGACTGTCTATTGTTTAGATGTGGCTGACTGCAGATAGACCAATTGGTCGATTGTTGCGTGGAGTAAGATCAGCTAGTGTGCAATACAGGAGGAGACTAAACCCATACAAACTGAGGTAGAGCTGATTATTGATGTTTGTTGAAGATCATGAATATCATACAGTTTCTTTAATGATAGTCTATTCATGATTTGAGACATGTCTTAGTTGTTAGTCATGTTCACCCTTCTCTCTCTCTCTCTCTCTCTCTCTCTCTCTCTCTCTCTCTCTCTCCTTTTTTATCATCAAAGGTTTCTAGATGCATCTTCAAAGATTGTCATACTTGATGAATCCCAACCAGTAAGTGGCTACATTCTCTTTCACTTGTAAACTATTTGCAATAACACTCCAGGTCAAGGATTTAGTGAACTCAATATGCAAACAACTAACATTGGGACATCCAGTAAATGCATTATTTATAACTTTGATTTATTTATTTGTTAATTTATTCATTTGATAGGAAGAAGTTTCTCTTGTTGTTGCAGTTGACTATGCCATCACCAAACAGTGAGTAGTGAAAAATGCTGTCAAACTACCTGCAGCTATAATTTGTACATTTTTAACAGTCATCCTGCCGTGAAGCAAGATATAGCTAAGTGTAAGTTCATTATACAATTTTATTATCAACATCTTCCTTCTTCTCTGTAGCTCCAATCATTGCTGGTAGAAAGGACCTTACTCTACACACCTCCTTATCTGATACTTCTTCAAGCAGTCTCTCACCCAAAGCAAGAAGAAAGGTAATAAGTGTTACAAGATGTCTTCTTTATGGCTTCTTTCTCTCTTCCAGTTTGTTAGACCTGCTAGTGCTGATGTAACACAACCAGTTAGTGGCTCTGAGAGACCAGGGAGTGGAAAACTTAGAAGAAAGTCGCAAATTGTAGCCATTTCTAAGAAAAAGTACTAAAAAGACCAGCAACAGCAATGTCACGTCCCTTCCCTTTAAATTCCTCCCTCCCTCTCCCTCTCTCTTTATAGACAGCTGTCAAAGAAGTATCAGATTCGTATTGACACCCCATGGCTTGACCCGTCAAAGACTCTAACAGAACAAGAAGTATCACCACAGGATGAACTGATACTGATGTATAGATATTACTATCATATGGACCTGGAGAAGTATGTTAATTGTTATTATTATTAATTGTTATTAATTATTATTATGCAGAGAATCAAAGGAAACTGAAATGCTATACAAGCAAGCAAGGTAATTATATTATTTATTTATTTATTTATTTATTTGTTTGTTTGTTTGTTTGTTTGTTTTTTCTCAGGGCTATGTTCTTAGCTGGTGAAATGATGTCAAGTTCTGAGCTGATTCCTAAGTTCATTGCACTTCTCTGCCAAATAACTAAAGGAGACTTCGTATCAAAAGAGTAACAACTGATAACAAATTTAATGTTAATAATAATAATGATTATTATTAGAGAGACGCAAGATATTCTTACAAAGTTGAAAAGATTACTAGTACCTCCTAAATACAAGCCAAAAGTACGTTAATGTACATAATGTAAAGAGATAGTGTGTGATATGTGAACTGGAGACTGTTCAATGGACTAATGAATGTTGCAATACATGTGTATACGAACAGTGAAAACAGCATTTGATGTATTCTCCCATTACATACATGATAGCTGTCCTTTGTATTTACTTGTTCATCTCTCTTTACTTGTATAGAATATTGCTAAAGATGTGTCCCTGTACTACAAGCTATTGAAGGGACTATCAGGTTAATGATAATAGCACATTCTATAATTACTCTCACCTCTCTCCCTCCCCCTCTCTCTCTCTTCTTCTACAGCTAATGACGGCAAGTGCTGGTTCATTAAGTTGTGGTCCACCTGTCATCTCTTTGGAATGGAGTTCTTCTCTTGCAGCAACACTGAAATAAAAGAGAAAGGGCTAGTTGGAATATCAAAAGAAAAAGTGATTCATTTTATTCATATTTTATTATTTTCATTTTCATTTTAGATATTATTTTTACATTCGAACAATAAGAAGAAGAACAAAGACTGGGATATGTCCTCACTAACGCACTGGGAACAGGTAAGGTCACATGACCATGTGCCCCACCTACACAAGTGGTTACTATCATGCTCTGCCCACCCCTCGTAGGATGAAATTGGTGACATTGTTACTCTATTTTTTGGTGATGAAAGGCTAAAGGTCCAAGTACAAGATTATTCGAGTGTCCTAGTTGACTGCTTGAAAGGTAATGGACCTAATGGTGGATATACCAAATGCATGTTCATTGTGTATGCTGAACTTTAAAAATTCATAAAAAATCCAAATATGATCGGAATCAGTTCAAACTTTCTACGCAACATAAGTACATGTATATGTATCAAAAAATGTAATAAAAAAATGAGAATTCTCTACTTTCCATTTTTGGCAAAATTTGGCCCAAGACCATGTACTATAGTACAGGGACTTTTGTCCGATTTTGGAGCAACTTTAAAAATTCATAAAAAATCCAAATGTGATTGGAATCAGTTCAAACTTTCTACACAACATAAGAACATGTATATGTATCAGAAAACATAATAAAAATGAAGAATTCTCTACTTTCCATTTTTGACAAAATTTGGCCCGAGACCATGTACTATAGTACAGGGACTTTTGTCCGATTTTGGAGCAACTTTTAAAATTCATAAAAAATCCAATTTTGATCGGAATTAGTTCAAACTTTCTACACAACATAAGAACATGTATATGTATCAGAAAATGTAATAAAAATCAAGAATTTTCTACTTTTCAATTTTTGGCAAAATTTGGCTTGAGACCATGTACTATAGTACGGGGACTTTGCAATCAAAACTGATCCAACTATTTAAATTAAGTACATTTTGCTTTTGGTAGGTCACCAGGAGCTGAGAGAGTCATTTCCACCTGCTTTATATCAGCTAGGACAGCAGGAGTATCAGTTTAGTGATGCTGGGGTAAGTCACCAGCAGCTGCTGGTTTTTCAAAATTATTTACACTGTAATCCTTGTTATTAATTTATTAATAATTATATTAGAGTTTGAGCTCTGAGTTTAAAAAGTATTTCAACATTGCTGAGACTAAGAGAGGTCACAAGAGGGCGGGGTCACTCACATACAGCGAAGTGTGCTTTGCAGATAAAATAACTGAGAATCCACTAGTAGGACTTAAAAATATATATTAAATATTATTATAATAAAAATAATTATTATTATTATCATTCAGGTTTCGCCAGAAGAAGAGGAGGTACTTCAAAAAGAAGAGATGTGGGAGAACCCTGCCTTTGAGAACCTTGACCAGCTCATGGAGGAAAGGTACTGTAACTAGAACCTTGCGGTTACTATACTTATCCATGATATCACACTATCTGTATATTATGAATGATCATACAGGTTCAGTTTTCTTGATTTTGATGAAGATGTGACAGAAGAGCAGCCCCCAGGATCTGATTCACCACTGGATGGTATTAAGCTAGAAGTCCCTCCTAAAGTAACCATAAGGACAGCTGGTTCTACAGGAGGTGCCCCCCACCATTATCCCAGCCCTCTACTCCGAGCAAGCACTAGCTCAACCAAGCAACGGACCAGTAGCGGCAGCAGTAGTAGTGATGATTCATAAATATACTAATAGTTTTAAATGCTTTTATATTTGTTGTGTCTGGGATATTTTGGTGATTTCATTTTGGTTTTGTGAATTGAATTATTAATTAGAGTAGGTGTGGTTTCTAACGCCCACGCCCTCCTACCCGCAATCAATCATCTCCTGGAATGCTATTGGTATGAAGAAAGAAGAAGGCCAGTTCCTCTAGCAGCTAACAGAAGGAAAGACAATAGGCTCTAGGATTACAGCTTCTCTCTCCCGCTCCAGAGTATCAGTTCACAGCAATAAAGGTGAGGATTATTGTTCCTTCAATTCGAAATGATTTGCATTCTAATGAACTTGGCAGTGTCATGAAATCCTAGGCTACATCTAAAAATATCAATCTCTTTCTTTAGTAAAATACAGACACATGTACTTACAGTATCTATTAATATATTACTATTATTATAAATGATAAAATAATAATAATAAACTATGAATATTGTTATTAAAACTTTGAAAAATTATGGTATTCAAAATCTGTTTGTACGCAGCAGGTGTCAGTCTCCCTTCCTCCCTCTTTTTTCTACATGTATACATGTACATGTATTTATATGTACCTGCAGCTGTATATAATGGGGCTTGTACTAAAGTATGTCAGGAATTTCTGTCAATATATAAACTCTTATATAATGAAAGAATTCAATTTATGTGTTGTTACTATACTGGCTGATACTCCCTCTTATTCCTGCCATCACACATACACACTCTTGTTTGTCCCTCTCTCTCTCTCTCTCTGTTACTTTAAGGTTATCCCTATTTCACAATACCTTTTATTTAATTTCTATAAATGTATTAACTTTCACGATATTTCCCCTCCAGTTTCATTATGATTTAAGCAGCTGCTGTTTGACTAATGTCCCTCCATGTTGTTGTGTTGTCTTGTTACATTTATTACGTCTTGTTGATAATGTTCACAGCCCACCTTGCCTTCCTTTATTTTACAATAATGGATTCTAATTGTACAAACTAGCCTCTATATAATCGTCAAGAAAGTGTCTCTGTTATACAGAGGTGTCCTTTATGTGGAAGTTATTTTATACAGTAAGGAATGTAATTGGTACAGTAGGTGCGTTCTGTCTGCTATAGAGAGACTATACTTCATTATTAATAGCACATGTACCTATAATTTATATCTAACCAGCATTTATTTATTTATTTATTAATTTTATCACTTACTTTATATGATATTGTTAATGTGTCATTGTGATATGATGACGGGATAAGACAGTCTGTCTCTCTCTCTCTCTCTCATACTCATCCATAACACATTCCAATCACATTTCAACTATCTTACCCATTGGATCATCAGCTAGTACATGTACACACAGTCCAGTGTACGTATCCACACTTCACTCCATTGTATCTACTACAGTATGAGGATTGATGTATGTGTACTGTCTCCCTGTGGAATGAGATGAAAGAGAGAGAAAGAGGAAGAGAGAGAGAGAGGGAAAGGAAGAGAGAGAGAGAGAGAGGGAGAGAGAGAGGGAGGGAAGAGAGAGGGAGAGAGAGAGGGAGAGGGAGAGGTGATTTATGTGTTTGTTTTGGCTAATAATAATTATAATAATTAACAAGATATTGTTAATGATCAACGCTTTGAATAAATTAATAAATAAATAAACAACTTCTCTTTTAGCTCTCCCTGTTAAAGATGGCCGACCTACCTCCCAACATTGGTTTTGATGATGAACCAGTGATACTATTGAACTACATCACACTAGAAGACAAGGCCCCATCGTCATCAAGTAAATTAATGAGTGGGTGTGGTCTTGAGACAGTTAACACTCAATTGATTAAGATCAGAATCATATTAAAAAGATTATTATTTATTTTGGATGTTGTGACAGGAGAGGGTGTGATTTGTAAGAGAAATAAGTGTTTGAATTATAATTTATTTATTTAATTAATGATTCCATATTCAGGACCACTAATCATGTCAAAGTCCCGCAACAGAGTGAAGTCAGATTCATCCCTCGTGTCACCTTCAGGTAAACAACAACAAACAAACAAACAAACAATGCTAATATTTACACTTATTTATATTTAAGGTACAGCTGGTAAGAAGAGAAGCAACAAGTCCTCAGTGTCATCATTATCAGGTAAGTGTACAGTATTTGTAAAGATGTACTGTACAATGTGTATGTGCGTGTTTTAATATTTAGATGGTTCATCTTTTGATCCAAACGAAAGTGATAAAATGACCACACCTCATCACTCAACTCAAAGCCAAGTAATAATAATAATAATAATAATAAGTAATTATTTCTTGTAATGACTATTGATGAATGTACATGCCAATATCAACAGTTACATGTCATTTTAATTATTTAATTATTTGGTCTTGTCTCCCACCTCTTGCCATGTTATATCAATCATCCTCCCCCTCTCTCCTCCCCCTCTCTTTCTCTTCTCCCTCTCTCTCTCTCCCCCCCTCTCTCTCTCTCTCCCTCTTGTAGGAAAGTGATGTGTCTCCTTTTCACGTGGTCCAGTCAAGGTCTTCTCCTCTAAAGAGACTCCAAGAAGAGAATAGAAATTGTCTCAAAAGTCTTGACGAAGCTGACTGCCATCCTGACAATGATAAAGAGAGAGGGAGAAAGAGAAAGGGTTTTTCAGTTGTCGTAGAACCAAAGTAAGTATAGCTCTCATTATTTATTTATTATTATTATTATTAACAGGAGTCCTTCTTCCACTGATGCAATGAGTTCCTTGTTGATAGAAAGAGACAAGGAGATAAGTGACCTCAGACGACAGCTCAAAGAGTTACAAATGGCCACTCACCACTCGTCCGATGTACCACTGATATCGGTGTCCCACCTACCAGTTCATCAACGATGTATCTCTGAGACATCAGAACCACCTTTCATATTAGGAGAGCACTCCCAACGAAGTACTCTAGAGCGTCTCCTTGAGGAACAGCAGGTTTCTTATCGTCTAAAGACTGATAATTCTGAGTTGCGATCTAAAGTCCTGATACTAGAGGGAGAGGTGGACAGCCTCAGACAACAGAACCTGATACAGCTCCAGCAGCTGGAGCAAGCTACCACTAGTCTTGCAGCTGCTTCAAACTCCGCCCACTCTCCCCCTTCCGCCTCACCTCAAAAATCTAAGAAAAAGTCGTTTTTTGGTTTGCGACGCTCATCGGGTCGCAAGCAGAATATGGGTAACAAGAATGGTAGTGGAAGCTCTATTGATCAGAGTCCGAGACTCAAGAGACCGGGTTTTCATTCTGCGTCAAACCTCTCGCTGGAAGGTTCTCTTTCTGAGCATGACATCAGCAGTTTACTCACTCGTAAGTCTGAGGGTCGGACTGATGAGCTCCACCCACTGGGCGGAGCTAACTTTGACTTTGAAAGACTCCAAATGACTCTTAAACTTACAATGGAAGAAAAGTCTGAACTTGGACGCCAGCTGGAGCTGCTACGAGAAGAACTGAGACACCAAGAAGAGAAGAGAGAAGCATTACTGAAGGAGACTATTAACAAAGAGGAGTCCAGCGTTAAACTCCAAGAAACCCTACAAGCACTTCAACTGACAACACGAGAGAAGGAGCTTCTGGAGAGCGAAGGAGAAGGACTCAAGTATGAGCTGGAGACACTCCGGAGCGAGAGGGACAGTCTCACGGCCTCGCTGAAAGGGAAGGAAGTGAAGGCAGTGCTAAAGGAGAAGCAGGAGATGGATTTCCTCAGGTCTGAGAACAAGGCACTCATGAGTGAAGTCCGTACGTTAATAAGTAACAGCGATGGGTTGGAGACGTCTCTTAGTCAATTAAAAAGAGAAATGGTCACTAGAGATGTCCGTGGACATGAGCTGAAGCTGAAAATTAAGAAATTGGAGAAGGAGAATTCTGAATTGAAGGCAATAGTGTCATCGCTTAAGGAAGGCAAAGATGATGATGATAAAAGTAAAGAAAATAAACCAACTCACAATCTTCTCTCAACAAGAAGACATGCTTCTCCTGAGAAACAAACCCTCACCTCATCTTCATCATTCTCTGACCAGCAGAGCCCCAGCACTGGTCAACCGGCCATGAAATCTTACCACAAGAAACCCTCACCATTCCTAACAGCTTCTAACGGAGAATCTCAATTCTCGGGTCATGAGAGAACTCAGAGTGAAGACCTCACGTCCTCTGTAGCCTCAATCCCTCCTCTTCAAATGGTTCGTACCTCCAGTGGAGGCACTAAGTTTGTGGCGGTACAAGTTACTCTACCGACTAAAGAAACTGTAATGAAAGTTAAAGACAAGTCGCTATCAGTTCCCCTCCTTGAA